>NW_009953507.1:1345081-1351714 GCF_000747805.2 Chaetura pelagica | reverse complement strand
TCTCCCACAGCATCCTTGTAGATAAGTTGATCAGGTATGGGTTTGGTGATCAGGAAGTGAGGTGGATTAGGAACTGGTTGAAAGGAAGGAGTCAGAGAGTTGTAGTCAATCGGGCAGAATCTGGTTGGAGGTGTGTGACTAGTGGAGTCCCTCAGGGGTCGGTACTGGGACCGGTGTTGTTCAACATCTTCATCAACGACCTGGATGAGGGTATAGAATGTACCCTCAGCAAGTTTGCTGATGACACTAAGCTGGGAGGAGTGGCTGACACACCAGAAGGCTCTGCTGCCATTCAGAGAGACTTAGACAGGCTGGAGAGTTGGGCAGGGAGCAACATGATGAAATTCAACAAGGGCAAGTGTAGAGTTTTGCATTTGGGGAAGAACAACACCATGTCCCAGTACAGGTTGGGGGCTGACCTGGTGGAGAGCAGTGTAGGTGAAAGAGACCTGGGGGTCCTGGTAGACAGGAGGATGACCATGAGCCAGCAATGTGCCCTTGTGGCCAAGAAGGCCAATGGCATCCTGGGGTGCATTAGAAAGGGTGTGGTTAGTCGGTCAAGAGAGGTTCTCCTCCCCCTCCCAGAACCCTGGACTTCCACAGGGCAAACTTTGGTCTCCTCAATCATCTATTAAGGGAAATCCCATGGGACAGGGTGCTAGAAAATAAAGGAGCTCAAGATAGCTGGTCAACATTCAAGGACCACTTCTTGCAAGCACAGGATCAGAGTGTCCCAATGGTTAGGAAATCTAGTAAGGGTGCTAGGAGACCTGCATGGTTAAAGAAGGAACTACTGGGCAAACTTAAGTGGAAAAGGAAAATCTATAGATCATGGAAGGAGGGGCTGGTCACTTGGGAGGAATATAGGACTGTTGTCAGAGGATGTAGGGAGGCAATTAGGAAAGCTAAGGCCTCCTTGGAACTTAACCTTGCAAGTCAGGTTAAGGATAATAGAAAGGGCTTTTTCAAGTACATAGCTAGCAAAACTAGCAATAGAGGCAATATTGGCCCATTGAGGAATGAGGTGGGAGCCCTGGTGACAGAGGATATAAAGAAGGCAGAGGTGCTGAATGCCTTCTTTGCCTCTGTCTTCACTCCTGCAGGGTCTCCCTATGAGCCCCAGATTCATATAGCCCCAGAAGAAGTCAAGATAGAGGAAGAGTTTGACATGGTAGATGAGGATTGGGTTAGGGATCAGTTGAGTAATCTGGACATCCATAAATCAATGGGTCCAGATGGAATGCACCCAAGGGTGCTGAGGGAGCTGGCGGAGGTCATTGCTAGGCCACTCTCCATCATCTTCAGTAAATCATGGGCAACAGGTGAGGTGCCTGAGGACTGGAGGATAGCAAATGTCACTCCAGTCTACAAGAAGGGCAAGAAGGAGGACCCGGGTAACTATAGACCGGTCAGCCTCACCTCCATCCCTGGAAAGGTGATGGAACAACTTGTTCTTGTGACTATCTCCAGGCACATCAAGGACATGGGGGTCATCAAGAGCAGTCAACATGGTTTTATCAAGGGTAAATCATGTTTGACTAACCTCATAGCCTTCTATGAGGAAATTACTAGGTGGATAGATGATGGTAGAGCGGTAGATGTGGTTTATCTTGATTTCAGTAAAGCATTTGACACCGTCTCCCACAGCATCCTTGTGGATAAGTTGATCAGGTATGGGTTTGGTGACCAGGAAGTGAGGTGGATTAGGAACTGGTTGAAAGGAAGGAGTCAGAGAGTTGTAGTCAATGGGGTAGAATCTGGTTGGAGGTGTGTTACTAGTGGAGTCCCACAAGGGTCGGTGCTGGGACCGGTGTTGTTCAACATCTTCATCAACGACCTGGATGAGGGTATAGAATGTACCCTCAGCAAGTTTGCTGATGACACTAAGCTGGGAGGAGTGGCTGACACACCAGAAGGCTGTGCTGCCATTCAGAGAGACTTAGATAGGTTGGAGAGTTGGGCGGGGAGAAACATGATGAAATTCAACAAGGGGAAGTGCAGAGTTTTACATTTGGGGAAGAACAACACCATGTCCCAGTACAGGTTGGGGGCTGAACTGCTGGAGAGTAGTGTAGGTGAAAGAGACCTGGGGGTCCTGGTAGACAGGAGGATGACCATGAGCCAGCAATGTGCCCTTGTGGCCAAGAAGGCCAATGGCATCCTGGGGTGCATTAGAAAGGGTGTGGTTAGTCGGTCAAGAGAGGTTCTCCTCCCCCTCTATTCTGCATTGGTGATGCCACATCTGGAGTATTGTGTCCAGTTCTGGGCCCCTCAGTTCAAGAAGGACAGGGAAGTGCTTGAAAGAGTCCAGCGCAGAGCTACAAAGATGATGAAGGGAGTGGAACATCTCCCTGATGAGGAAAGGCTAAGGGAGCTGGGTCTCTTTAGCTTGGAGAAAAGGAGACTGAGGGGTGACCTCATCAATGTTTACAAATATGTAAGGGGTGAGTGTCAGGGAGATGGAGTTAGGCTTTTCTCAGTGATGACCAGTGATAGGACAAGGGGTAATGGGTGTAAACTGGAGCATAGGAGGTTCAAGGTGAATATCCGGAAAAATTTTTTTACTGTAAGAGTGACAGAGCCCTGGAACAGGCTGCCCAGGGAGGTTGTGGAGTCTCCTTCACTGGAGACATTCAAAACCCACCTGGATGCTTTCCTATGTGATGTGACCCTGCTCTGGCAGGGGGGGTTGGACTAGATGATCTTTAGAGGTCCCTTTCAACCCCTATGATTCTATGATTCTATGAAATACTTGATAAAGGGTTTGGAGAAGAATGGTGGCAGATGGGAAAGGAGAGTTTAGGATCAAAAAGGATTAGAAAAGCCTTGTTTCTCTAGTTTGGAGATTGTTAGGATGGGCTCTGGTGAAACAGGAAGTTTGGGTTAGTGAAAGATATGGGAAAATAATTGTCAGAGATTAAGTAAATCTAAGCAAGGAGAGCTGAGGAGGAAGATGAGAAGCTTTCGTATGGGAGGATGGTGTTTTGGAACACCTTGGGAAAGGACAATGTGGGAGGGGATCCTTGACACAGAAGGTGTTTGGAGGAGTTTTTAGGCAGGAAGGACTGAGGGATTTGAGACCTGAGACAGAAAGGCCTGAGGACAGTAGGGTGTGAGGGTCTGCAGAATATTTTTATCTGAGCTCTGCCAAATATTTTTATCTGGGCTCTGATGATAGATCAGAAGCATGTACTCAGAGAACTGCCTCCCTATCCCTGTGCAAAGAGCAGTCCTTCCCTTATTCTCTGTTCGTAACAATTGTAATAGCCCTGTTTGGACTGAATAACCTAGAGAATACCCTTAAAGTAATGAATTATTTGAGTTCTGAATGATCTAGGGAATTTTCATGCCATATGAAAATTCTCAACATGACTGTCAATTTAAGAGACTGAACCTTAATGTTTCTGAACTTGTTTCACACAAGCAAGTGTGCCTAATAAATCTAAGTTTAAAACCAGACACTTCCATACAATTACATACATCATTTTCATCTTAGCCGATTCCTTAAATACCTCTACTCTGTAGGAAATTGGTCCTAAATCCTTCTGTCAGATCCCAGATCCTTCAGGAGATGGCCAGAAAATCCTACTCTCCATATGTTACAAACACTGAATTTGCATAAGTTAATGTCAGCACACATTAGTGCTCTACTTTAGCTTTAGTGTGCTTTTCCTTTTGGATAGAGCAACACTGAGCTCACTTGAAGTCCTGTCCATAATGCACAGTTATTTACAAACCACTTGATACAGAAGTCAAAACACATATTTGTGTTGACTAATAATCCTTTGTCAATGATGGATGAAGATCAGGTGTCGTATTTGATTCTTTTGGATGTGTTAGTTGCCTCCAGTACTGTTGACCATGAACTGACCTGCACTCTGGCAATTTGCAAGCAAGGGATGAGTTGTGGAGCTCGGAGTTGTGCACAGCCTTAAGCCCCTGAAGCAGGTTGGCAATGTATTGAGGTGGGGACCTCTTCTATGTTAAAACCAACCAACCCAGCTGATTCTTTGTTTCACAACACTTTTGTTATTATGTTTACCTATTAACATTTTTATGGTGCAGTTTTAGCACTTTTGTAGGTCTCTGCTTGCTTGTCCCATTCATTTTTTTAAATGTTGTAAGCTTATACAAAATGTTTTCTACAAATATTTCCCCCCATGGTCTTTTGCCTTTAGCTTGTACTTCTTCCAACTGCCTCAAAAAATAGATGCAAAAAAGCTGTAATCCATAAATCATGCCAGAAAAGCCACCCACTTCCGTCCTCTTCACCCAACAAACAGCCAAATGAGCTAGTCTTTGTTGGACCTTGGGGTATGGGGCAGGGTTTACAACCAAAAGTGGAGGCAATTCTGCTGGATGATTCCTCTTGTCTTTGTTGGCTCCGCTGCCAGTATTTCTGCTGTTCTCAGCTGTGAGATGTTACAACATACTAATTTCTTCCATTCAGGCAGAATTTGGGATATGCACAGCTCCAGGGGTCTCTTCCATACTATGTATTCCGACTCAAATGATAGGGGAGGAGAGAAAGGAAGCCTATACTTTTCTGCCTCCACTTCTTTGTTCCGTGTGGGGCAGCAGAGATGTTACCTCAAGTTGCCTCCAAGTTGTACACCCAAAATCAACAATCTGAAGTCCACCTGGAAACAGCTGCCAACCACTCAGTGAAGGGTTTGAGCCCTGCTTGTGTGTACAGCTCTTCTGCCCTGCCTGTGTGTGCAGCTTTTCTCAGAAAGTCTGTGAGCCATCAGACAGAGCTACTAGGTGATTCCAGTATCTAGGGTCACGTAGAGAACTTTGCATCCCGAGGTGAGGTGGGTGGCATTGATGGAACAGTCTGAAGGGAGCCAACTTCTTGATCCAGTTTCTATGGCAAAGCATGTTATGCCATGTCAGCTCAATCATGGGAGGAGTCCATGTTTAAACTACTAGCCAGGTGCAAATACGAGATAAATAGATATAAACTTCTCTACCTTGTATTTACTGGCCTCTGAAATACAATTAGTCAGAGAGGTAGGTAATTAGGTGGAGAGATAATTTAATGATTAATAGCAAGTGCCAATCAGTGCAACACAGGCAGCTTGGGTAAGCACTGTGAGGACAGGAAGTTTCGTCTTTTACAAAAAGGTGCAGTAGAGGGATTTATTTTTCTGTTAAAGATCCAGTTATATGTCAGCACAGCTCTGTGGTTAGACATGGCCTAGGAAATCCTACTTTAGTAAGACAGTTAAATCCATTTTATCTACCAAGATAAATAAGCCATTCTCTCACAAATTGCACACATTATATTAATTTCTCTAGTCCTTTGCTGAAGAGAGAAAAATGAACAAATAATAAGGTGGTTGATTACACAATCCTGCCATTTGTCCACTTGCTGTTGCTTTTTTTGGCTCCTCTTTAGCCAGAGAAAGACTTGAGCGTCAGGAAGCAGACAGATTTCCCTGAGGGACCTGAACTAGTGCCGTGCCACAGGCAACGGCTTCAGCCACTTGGAAAAAGTGCTATGTTGTGTCTTCCAAAAACTGTTCCCAGGACTTCATAATATTTGATGATTAGACCAAGGTTGTTTACTGTAGGGTGGCAGCTACGCTCAATACAAACTTGTTGCTTTATTATGCATTGGCTCAATCTGTTTGTGCAACACATTACACATGGTGATAAAGTCAGCAAAACATTGGCTGTGGTGTAGTGCTGTTTACTAAACTATGACTGTCTCTGCTTTGCTCTTTCCAGAATACTGAAGATAGATGGATTTCAACTGCCTTGTAATTTTAAAAGAAAGAAAATTACTATATGTAATCAATTACTACGATATTGGACTAGTATCTGGCCTCAAATCTGTTTCACAATCTTATTGTACTCCACCCCAACCTTTGTTCATCACCATCCCTGGCTGCCTTCTCCATCAGCTGTTAGTCAGCAGTTCTAAGGCATCTACCCAAGGTGCCCAAGGCAGGTGCAAGAGACAGGCACAGCTGCTCATGATTGTTTTAACATCAATACAATGTTTTCCATTTGTAAAGTATTTCCAAAGTTTGTTTTCCTTAGTGAAATGAAAACAACAAAGAAAGCAAATCTGTTTGTGTTCCCATACACTACTACCCAACCATTTTTAAACTTAGCTGTTAGTTACAGTCTTCATTGTAAGGCTTCAGTTTGACTGTGTTCATTTGATTTAGTTTTGTTTTTCATTATTCTATAATCCTCTGTGGCTTGAGACAACAGGGATTGAGTTTCATTTACGTAGACAAGTTATACAAGGAACATTACCACAGCAACTAAGATCCTGATACGTAAGACAAAACATAACTCCCCCCCCCTCTATTCAGACAGGATTTACAGGTATTTAGCTAATCATACATCCACAGTTCCTTTGATTTCCAAATCAGGTGCTGCCTATATTATTAATTGTGCTGTCACCTTGGCTGGTGTGCATTCACCCAGCTATTTTATGTCAGTTGAAGGGCTGCCTTTACAATTTCAAAGTTTCCTGTTCTTATCTTCCTCTGCCCTGAGCCAAAGCACCACCACAGAAGTGATTACATTAAATGGAATATTTGCTGAAAAGTCCTCAATATGGCAGGTTCAGTATAACTGTCCCTTCATTTTCTTCTCTGGGTAACTGCCAAGTAG
>NW_009953507.1:1326522-1344900 GCF_000747805.2 Chaetura pelagica | reverse complement strand
CTTTCCCTGATTAAGGATTTTGTCAATAAAGGCATAAAAAAAGTTGTTCTGGGATGAGTTTTTATCATTACTTTGCTGGGTTGGGTTTTTTATGTGCTGTTTTTGGGCTTTTTAAAAATATCTGATGTATTTTTCCATGTTACTACATAGCTAGGCACGAAAAAAATCTTCACCATGAAAGGAAGATAAACCTAGGATGACAGGTTAAATCCCTTCTTGGTTTCAGATTTTCTGTCATACAAGTCAGTCCACATAGTCTCTTAGATCCTGACCTACAAAATGCTTACTACAGTGCTACTCCCTGCCTTTGTAGACCATTTTCAGCTTATAAAATGTTCAAATACTCTTCCCTAGTGTACCTGTGGCAAGGGTAGGTGTGATATCAGTACTTGTGCTCGGAGCTTGTGTGGATACCCCTATCACAGAAGGAAAAATAGCTCACACTGTACCTTGATTAAGGTGTGTGCAAATCCAGGAAGTGCTGGACAGTTTGGGTGGTCGTTCTTGTTTAAGCAGTTGTTGCTGTATTCCCCAGAGAATAGATGGTGAGCAGGCTGGTGTAGCATTAGCAATAATAGTCAGAAGTGCTCAACAAGTCCTCAAAGAAGACTTAATTCTGGCCTCACTTACGTGCATGAAGCCTATTTCTAGCCCTCAAATACAAAGAAAGTCACAAAGACTTTGTCTTTTTCACTGGAATTAAAAATTCTGGAAGCTCATTGGAATGAACTTCTTGACTTCAAAACTTTCTTCTGTTTTAGGCAGTCCCACTAAAAAAGTAGGAAGAACATTACAAAGGAACCTCCTCTCTAAAGGCTGAAAAAAACCCCAATGCCCCATTTGCAAATGAATTGCAGATATTGCATTTGCAAAATAAGCAGATCTCAGCTCATAACAAAGACATGCTATGTGACTGCACCAGTGGAGAGCATGCTGGATTGCCAGGAGCATTCAAGAGGGCCTTGGGGTTGAAGAGTCCCTTCACTTGAACTGATAAGTGTATTGCATTTTCTACATTTATGGCAAAAAGAGAGATTGTGCCATCCATGACCTTCCTTACTATCATAAGAGCACCTGGTCCAGCTTGATTAATGACAGGCTGTATGTTATGAGTACACCTATATATAATTATAGGTGTGAACCTCATCAAGTCCAGACTTATGTGCAGGATGGTAAGCACAGGCTTAGAAAATGTGAAGTGAGAGCCAAGCATCTGCAGACTTGCAATGTACACAGGTCAGCGTGCTGTGTCAGCCTGGCCTTGATCCTACTGGCCATCTGCCTTTGTGCTGATGCTGTGTAATGATGGAGAGGTGATTCCTGGAACAAGAGGCCTGGATCTCCTACCATGTGAACAATTAACTTTCCTGGTCCTAGTGCCTATCTGTGGTATGAGCCACAGGTATTTTACAGACACACACACTGGAGAGTGCACAGGCTTGCTGATGGACAGGGTAGTCAAAATGTCTTTCTGGTATGAGAACTGTAAAACACATTTATAAAAGCTGAGGGAAGATTTTCTGTGGGCAAATTATGGCACATGGTCCATGCCTTTGAAAACAGAGGCTGGACCTGTCTTCAAAACACATGAATGTGGAGAACACCTTGATGACAGTAAAGCTATCAAAAAGGGATTGAGAATGATTTTTTCTTGTTGTTGCTGTTTGAAGTTTTAAAATCCTTGCTGGGTCTTCCTATGCAACAATAATTTTACAACTGAAACAACATAGCAACAGCAATACAGAGCTTAATAAATTCTATCGAAGGTACGTTTTGGTTTCATTAGCTTCAGAAAAGAACTGTAAGAAAAGAAAGGACTAAGGTTACCATAAGGGTAAGAGTATAAATTTAGAATACAAAAATTGTTTGCTCATTCATTTGTTGTTAACTAGCACATCTGTAATCCTCTGCTTGCTGACAGTTTAGACCACAGTCATGTGAAATCTCTTTAAAAACACTGCACTTGAGTTGAAGAACCTCCTAATGTCCAAGAATGTGGACAGATCAGATGAGTGTCTGTCTTAATTTACTATACTCAGTCCACCTGGAATAGACTAGTCACTGATTAAACACATGCTGAGGGCTAATCAATAAGGAGGCATAACTTTGATCTAGTTGGTGCTGTTTCTGATTACATAAGGTAATGGTCTTAATGAGGCATGGTTCTCTTGCCTTTTCCATGTAAAACCCTGTGTTTCAAATGGTTGCTTATTAAACACATGATGAAATAGCAACAAGAAGTTGCTCTTGTTTACTCACCTCAAACTGTAATAGCAGCTGGCTCATGCTCTTAAAAGGTTTAAGTTTTTGTCTAGAGATTTTTCCATGTGACCCAGAAGTCACACTTTGATCTTTGTCAATAGCAAATGACACGATTTCCTAAAGTTACAGTTTACATGTTTTGTAATGTTAAATAGGGCAGTTTGGTGTCTCCATGTCACAAGATACGATTGCTGAATACCTGTCTCTAGCTGACATAAGAGGAAGCAAAGTAGGACCAGTCCCAGGCATCTGTGTGCTCTCAGCCCGTTTTGACTCTATCTCACATATGTGTATGTTATTCTATTACAATGCAATGAAACATACCTGTTCACTAGCTCTGATGTAATCTGTCTAAACTGATTTTTTAAATTGCAACTGACTGCCCCATCCCCTCACTGTAGCTTTAAGAGTTTCCTCATTGACAAGTATTTCACTGACCTCTTCATAGTCCTTTGTAAATACCCGTTGAAAAAAATTAATCCTTCACTAGCTTTAAACTATCTGCTGTGAAGGTTGCCTAGATGTCCCAGTGTCTCCCAGACAGACCTGAAAAGTCACTGAATTTGAGGATGGAAGAGAAAATTCACTTTCTTGCCATTTTCTTTTTTTAGTTTGTGTTGAGAGACTTCATACCCTTGCTAATCCTTTTCTTCAGGTGTTCCTGCAGTTTGGGATGAGCCAAACTGTTCTACATCAAAAATAAAAATTATAAGGCCACTATAAGGGCCTTTCTATATATTTCACTGCTCTCCTCTCCTAGTCAGCACATGACACAGATATGAACAGATTCTACTGACAGCTTTAGTTATGTGAGCCAGCATACAGTATGACTAACATGCTTGCTTGTACTCTCCAGATCTAGTCTCTGGCTCACATAGATCGGAGCATATCAGAACTCCTGTTGGCTTGCGTGTCCACCAAAGAAAAAGTAGCTATGTGTAGAGACAGGACAGAGAAAGGGAGATGAAGAAGTTGATTCTTGTTCCCGTTATAAGTACTGCCAGGTGACTGACCTGCAAAATTATGCCAGAGGAGTTCTCATGAAGCTTAGAGAAGGTGTTTTTCCCTTTAGCCTCTCTCAGCTGATAGGTAGCCTAGCTGTAGCAAGAAGGATGTGAAACAGTTTAGCAAAGGTATCTCCAAACTGTGCTTACTGGTACTACATACCTTGCTATTTGTGGAGGATATGCTCCTGAAAGGTGTAAATGGTTAGCAAGTCATGACATGCACACAAGTTAAATATACGGGGAAGAGTATGCTGTGGGGAGGACAGAGACAGAAACAAGATCCTTAGATTGATCAGTCAGCAGAAAGAGAAGCTAACTTCTCAGCAGCTGAGGATGCTGATTTAAATGCTGGTTTGCATTTTAAAGCACAGCTTAAGTTATGACGTTACATACTGACCTGATATTCTAATTGGTACCTCACTTTACAAGGTGAGACTGAACCTTCTGGTGCCTCTTTCAGTCCTTCTTGGTATGGGCCACCATGCTGGAAATGCTCATCAGTTTGCAAGACAATGCTTGATACAAATCTTCTAGTGCACATGTTCATAGTACCTCTTTTTGAGTTATATTTTTATCCTAGTCATCATAATAATCAGTAATCTTCTCATGAAAGCAAATTAAATCACTCAAAGGTGAAGGACAGAAAAGTGGGATAATGGCAACTGTTGGCAGAACAGAGCTGTTGATAAATAATAAATGCTTGAAGGCAAAATTCCAAAATTGTGAGTAAGGTAGCAACAGATTTTTGGTACACAAAACCACAGTAACTGTTTTACAGAATAATAACAGGGTGCTGCTCTGTTATTACAGAACTTGGGATAATCTTTGGTCCCCAGACCAAAATGCTTCTGACCATCTACAGGAACAACAAGGCATAGGTCCATGGGGACTTAGTGTTCTGATTTGAATGTCATCATTGATTTTAGGTTTTTCTGGGGTTGTCTGATACTTGTGAATAATCTTTACAAAACTTAATCATTGGCAGTCAGTCAAAATGAAGTCGGAATTTCAGACCTTCTTCAGCAGTGGTGAATCTTAGACCTACCCCTTGCTCATTAGTAAATGTATAGTCTTTTATAAAAAAATGCACATTTTAAAATGTGTGTGTCAGTCACAATTTTTGCTGCTGATAATACTATTTATCCTCAAACTAATCCAACAGGTGTCTGCATAGGAAGATGGAAGACAATTTAATTCTGAGTTTAATGAATGTTTGCCTTTGAACAATTTTCCTAACAAATAGATGCTGGGAAATGAAACTTCATCAAATACATAAAAATTATGCAGATGCTCTTTGTGATGTGGACAACACATTTAGCTCCTTGTATTTGAAAAAAAAAAGTCTCCATGGCAAACAATTGCATACATTACTGGATACGGAAGCAAAAATAAAGAAGAATATGAAACAGAAGCTATTAATACCTTTTATTGACTATGTTTCAAAGTTTAACTATCTTGATGTTGTACTTTTTTTTTTTTTTTTTAATTGCTTGTTGACCTTGTAAATATTGGTCTCAAATACTTATAATCCATGTAGGTTTTGATTATATAATTCTGACTGTCACCTGTTTTTAAAGTCCAGCACTTCAGACAAGATGAAAAATCTATGAACCTTTAAATTTATTTATTTTTAATAAGTGCTAGGCAGGCATTTCATGGCTACATTGAGATGTTTTCTTCCAGTCAGATGATATTCCTGGTACTTAATATATTCTACTATTTGCTTATTAACAGTCTTTCAAGCATAAAAGGAAAGAGGTCTGAAGTTAATCACAGCCTTCATTTATGATTTGAGTACTAAAAGAATCAAGCTTCAAGTGTGTTTGAGACAACACTCCTGTTGAATGAATTGTTATCCTAGGTACCGGTTATTTCTGGTGGGTAGAAAATGAACCCTTATAAGCATGATCTTGAAAACATCTTGTTCTTTTAGGATCTGCAGCACAGTCAATACACTATCAATATCAAAGTTGTTGACAGATCTAAGGGATCATACTAATTCCTGCATGAAGTTCTGGTTCTACTGAAGTCCACTAAAAAATCCTCTGAATCTCACTGAAGTCAAAATTTCACTTATTATCTTTCCTTATTATTAACAAGAGTAAATATCAGGCAGTCTCATTAAAAAAACCTGATACATTACATAGAAGGTTCACTTATCATACATAATAAATAACAGGAATGGAAGGGCAACAGAAAAGACAGAAACAATATGAAAGTGAACAGGGATAGGAGCTGATATTTAAATATTAAGAGGTTTGGGGTTTTTTGTTTGGTTTTGGTTGGCTTTTTAAATGTTGGTTTGTTTTTAAAAACAAAACAAAACAAAACAAAACAAAACAAAACAAGGGTTTAATATTGAACCTTTAATTAGTCCTTCCCACCCTTAGAAGTATTAATGATCCCCAGCTTCAGAACTCAAAGAACTTATTTTCTATCCTTGCATTCTTGTCCACAATTAACTTCAAATTTCCACGGGAAATACAAAAGGGATTAAGATTTATCTATATAACTATTTATAGAGCCTTCATTCACCATCAACAGTTTCTTTTTTCATGCTCAGATATTCACACAACAGCTGAATGCCTTGCAAATGTTAATGAATTTATGCTATAACCTCCTGGAGAATTAGGGGACAAAAATTATCTCAATTTTCCAGCTGGAGAACGGGGACAGAAAGACTTTGTGATGTGCGTGAGGTCTCTTAATGGATTTTTCTAAATCTGTTTAAATCACAAGACTTTCTCACCCTCTGATTATCTTTGCTTTGGGGATTTTAGTTTATTTAAATTGTATTCTCTTGAACACATTTCTCAAGATCCATGCAAAAATTATTCTTAACCTTAGCAAATATTTGAATACCACTTGTCCACAAGAAAGCTGGAATTTTCATTGCATGTTCACTGGCTGCTTTATCTCATGAAGCAACAAAAAATGAGCAGAAAGTAGAACATGAAGGATCCCAAAATTTCTTTGAATATATTTTAAATGCATAGAGATTCAGATTAAATAGGATTCCCTATTCTAATTTTGCCTGGGATAGATATACTAGAAGCTCTTCCAACTGAATTTCAGTTATCCTGTTGTTTGCCCTATTGAAGTTACTAGAATTTTGCCCTGTTTTTTTGGCAAAGCTCTGTCCATAATTAAACCTTGCTGTCTTAAGGAAAATCTGGGTTTGATTTTCCTTTTACTTATACCCATTTCACATTATGGAACTACTCCTGACTTACTGGATTTATTACTGACTTTCTCACAGACAAGGAAAGTTAAACTCAGGTTCATTATATATTTGTATGAAGCAATCACTGTCAGTGATAAGGCTGAAGGACAACATTTAGGACTTCTAGAACTTATCCAGTGGGCTTCCCAGTTTATTCAATATAAAGGATCTTGGACATCCAGAAAGTGGAAAATTCCAGATAACATCAGAGCTGACTGGTGCTGTGCAATGTCTGTCTCTGAGTAACCTGATCTGTCTTCAAAACAGGCCCTATTTTCAGCAGGACTTTGGACCAAAGGTCTTTCAGAGGTCCTTTCCAAGGTGAGTTGCTCAGTGACTCTGTGTTCCTACTCCCTTCTCACTGTAAATCTATAACTACGTAGAGCCATATCCATGGTTCTCTATAATCTAGTTTCCCAGTCCTTTGAATTCCAGCACTATGTGCACCACCAGTTTCCACATGAGGCTGCGTGCTTGTCATGCTCTACACCTGAGTTAATGCACTCTGAGCAACATGGTATGAACACTATCACCTTCTTTTGCTACCATGAGCATTTGGACCTGCTGCCATCCCTCATTTTACCACAAAATCCTTGAGGGCTTATGCAAAGCATAAATTCATACACCAAAATGCACCTGTAGTTACTCAATCTGGAGGCAACTGGTTGTCCGCACATTGTTTTCTTATGGACTCCCACTTCTGGGAAAGGTTTGCAAGGCTGCCTGTCCTTCATGAAGCCAAGTCCTGGAGAGATTACTAGTTCAGACAGGTTGACATATAAAAAGCCTAACACTAATACCAGACCCAAGAATGCTGAGGGAGCAGAGCAGCTGTGGTTTTATGGTGCTGAGTCAGCCAATGCCCGCTATAGAGTTGAACTGCCCAAGAAGATGACTGTATTTCAAAAAGAAGTAGAAGTTTCATTTTCATGCTGTTCACTGTTATCTGCAGGATTTGCAATTCCAGTGAAAGTCACTGGATGAAAATGAAGAAATTTAGTTTAATAACACAGATATCAAAATAGTAAAATACTCAGGACAACTGTATTGGGAAAATGTAATGATAAATATTTGTTTTTCCTTATTGTGGCATTGTATGAATAGTACATTTCCCACCATTGAGAAAGATTATGAACAGAGTAACTGAACTGAAGCTGAATCACCCATAAATCCATCTTTAAGCAAGGTGATAAGTCATTAATGTGGGCACCAGAACAAGAACCATCATTAAATATTATGGCACACTTCATCCAATTCCTCCACTGAATAATTCTCTTAATATTATGCTTGTAATGGAAATTACTATCAATCAATCAAATGCATACATGCACCATTCTAATTATGATCTTTGCCAGTATCATAAAACCAGTGTGTTTTTTGCCTTAGCAAATATGTACACAAATATTCTGGTTTGTTTTGGTGATTTTTTTTGGTTGCAGAAGGGCCCCAGGAATGGCTCCAGTGAGAAGCTGAAAGGCTTCCCCTGCTCCAAAACCAGCCAAGGAGACATTAGAGGGACAACAGATGCGCCTCAGTGATTAACATACAAAAGAACTGATATAACACCTGAGCAGAAAGGCACTTAAGTGAGAAGAGCTGTGCTGAGGAAGGAGAGCGGTGCTGGTGGTTGGTGAGGAAGAAGGGGAAGAAGGTGCCCAAGCAGAAGTTTCCCTGCAACCCATGGTGAGATGGCAGCTGTGTCCCTGCACTCATGAAGGTATGTGGTGGAACATTCCCTGAAGGCACCAGGAGGGGTGAACTTGGCCAGTGTACTTGGATTTTGTGGCCAGAGGATTTGCTACCTATGGACTTTGATCATGCAGCTTTGGAAGACCTTGGCACCAGGGCAGTTGGCTGTTCCCAAAGGAGCCTGTGACTCTGTGGGAAGCCCAGGCTGGAGCAGCTCCGGACCTCGTGGGAAGGACTCAGGAAGGAGAGGTTCATGGAGGACTCTCTCCCATGGGAGGGACCCTGTGGGGAAGCTGGGATGGACTGTAAAGAATCCTTCTTCCTGAGGAGGAAGGAGCAGCAAGAACCACCAGACTATGAACTGTCTCTAAACCCCATCCTCTGTCCCCCTGTGCCACTGGGGGGAAGGAGGGAGAGAAACTGGTCACAAAGTGATTTGGGCCTGGGATGAAGGGAGGGGTGGGGTAACATATGCAAGCCCTGCTCTTTGTGTTGTCTGTGTCCTCTGTTTGTTTGATTAGTGTGAAATTAAATTATTATTTTTTTCCCCAAGGTGTGTCTGTTTTGCCTGGGACCTTAATCAATGAAGAACCCTCCTTGTCCTTTGTCTCGACTCATGAGCTTTGTCCTCTTCATCCCAGAGGGTGTGTGTGTGTTTGGGGGGAGAGTTGACTGAGCGGTCATGGGGCTGTTCCTTTTCTTGTCATGTTGTCTCAAACCATGATAAGAAACTACAGCAGAAATATTTTATCTTCCTTATATCAGCTTAATATGGCCTATTTCTTTCTTGTACGACTCAGAGGGCTCATTGCCCTAAAAGAGATAAAGAAATTTGGGTAGAATAGGCTGAGAGGTGGAGAGGTAAGTTAGGGAAACAGAGAACACAATCCCACGGAGAGCTGGATCTGCATGCAGCCAGTTCTTAAGTTTTCCATCAGGATTTTCCACATCACTACATTATCTCTTGGCAATTGTCACTGATCTGAAACTATTTTGATCTGCTCCTAATGAAGATGTGCAAGGCTACAGTTCAAGCTGGAATTTCTCTACATGCATGTACAACCCCAACAGGTTCTTGAGCTTGGTGGAGAGTAAACTTATGGAGTAAATAACTGTAAGAGGAGAGAGGAAATTCTACAAAAATCTTTATGTGAAGTGTAGGTTCCCTCTGTAGAAATAATTTTACTGTCATATTTTTATGACTTAGATCAATGTTTTAGCTGTTGATAAGCATGATACTATTACTAAAAGTGAAGAGCTATTTTTCTTTAAACTGTAGACAGATCAAATGTTTCTAAGGAGTGTTGTACCTTGTTACATAATTAATTGTGAAGCATATGAACATATCTGTTTGTCCACTTATCTACTGGTTGGTCTATTCATTGCTCTACGTAATTTGCCCCTTGGTGACTGAGAAATTGTGGGAACTGTTCTAAACCACGTAAACTCTTTTACTGAGTAAGATTTCACTTGATTTTGTGAGGATTTATGGGATGTCTCCAAGGTGAAAATAAACATTTTCTATAACCACTGAGAGAGTTAGGCTATGACTTACCAGTAAACCACTGAAAGCACAGATTTATTCTGTCCTGCAGTTATCCATATGGTCTAACTGTTAATACCAGAAGTAATTAAGCTCCATGGCAGAGTTTTGGTTTGTTTTTACTACCTGGGATAATAGCCAGGAGCTGTTTGTGGCATAGCATGGGCCAGAGAACATTCCCTGCATGGGTGAGGCCACAGGGGACAGGGATGGGTAAGGGATCCTAGCTATATGCCATGAGCTGGACTGCTCTGTTTGCTCTCAGCTTGGCAATGCAGAGATCCTGGTGCTTGCCTGGGCAATGTACTGACGCAGCCATGCTGCTGAAGCTGCAAGGGTTTAACAGTAAGGTCTGCTCAGCTCACCTTGACGGTGAGTCAAGCATGGGACATATGTCAGCACTAAAGAAGAGCAAAAGGGCTTGATCGTAGTCAACCTCAGATGCTTCTGAATCAGCTGGGCACTCTGCTGTCCCAGCTCAGGGATTGCAATTCATGTGATGGGAATGGGATTGCATGAACAAGCAATCCTTGTTCCAGACATACAGGCAACTCTCACTAGCTAGAGAGACAGCTAGGAAGCATCCTTAGCTCCTGAAAAAACTGGCAGCTTGTAATAATCTAACTTTGGGTAGAATTTCCAAGACAATAACTCTCTGGCACCTTTGTTTTGTTCCCAGGAGAAGCAGCCATCTATCACTCCCCTGCCTCAGCCCAGAATTACCACCAGTCTTGTATTTTCTCTCCATTCTGCCCAAAACAGCTTTCACATTAAGGGGCCTTTTTTGTTACCACATGTAAACATAAAAATAATCCATAAGTATCAATGTAGGCTTTTAATGTAAATGTAGGATCTGTATATAGCAAAAGAGAAGTAGAACAGAGGAAGGAGGGAAGGCAAGCAGAATCTTGACTCACTCCCTGCAAAATTTAAGGGAAGGACTAATCCTCCTTACTTTACTAAAGTGAGAAAATGGAAGTGCTCTCTCACCCACACCCACACCCTCCTGCAGTCTTACCTTCTCTTTTCCTGATGTTGTCACAGACTTCTGTCTTTAGTTAGTCATCCTTGCTGCAAGTTTCTTTAACTGGTAATTGGGTAATCTTCCAGAATCTGGGTAAACTTTTTGCCAGAGGAACTCCAGGGGACATAGCCTCTTTTTTTGAAATTGAGGGTTGTTATATTAACAAGGGACTGAGTACAAATATGATTAATAGCAGAAATATTGTTTTACCAGCAAGTATTTTTGAGGAACCCTATTACAAAATATGCATGGTAGTACATTCATGTTCCTCCATTTTATTTTCTGTCAAAAAAAAGTTTAAGAATATTACAAACTCTGTGTGTGTGTCAGATTGAGAATTTGGACTTTAGCCTGCTCACCCTTGCTCTTAGGGTTTCCAAACATATAGGCACCATTTGAACCAGTTTCTTCAAACCAGTTTCATTTACCACTCTCTTCTTGTGTACGTGGCTCTTAGTCACATGCAAAAGCCCCACATGTACCAGCCTGAAAGGCTAGGTCAAGGACTGTTTTATTGACAAGCAGAGATGGCCTCTGTCACTCACCTTCTGCTGGCAGCCTGCATTGTCAGCAGTGTGCCAGTCAGCTGCCCAGCCTTCAGAAGTCCTTCAACTTAGAAGCAAGTATAGAGATGAGAGGAGGCAGGGTTGAGAAGATGAAGAGATGGGATCTACCTGTTTTGGGCAGGAGAGATGCTGCCTAGAAGGACTAACATCTATCCCTTGGATAGTAGCAGTGCTTGTATATAAAGCGTGATTTGGTTCTGTAACCCACTCCTCAGAGTAAGTCAGAGCAGGGTGAGGACTCCAGAGACATGCTGTGAGCAGCAGAAGAAGCAGTGTTACCCCAGAATAGTCATGGCCAAATTCAACCACCCACTTCTGTGAGTGGCCAAGGCAGGACAGTGGGATCTGCACCTACAGAGTGGGTTGACCTTCAGCCACCACACTGTGCACTCTTGCTACATGTTGGAAAACTGGTTTTGAGCTTTTCTTCTCCACTGGTGGGGTAGCACGGTCACTGGGTAACCTTTGATGTCTGTGGCATTGTGACCTTCTACCTCAGGGTAGGTTTTGGCCTCTGGGTTGACAAATCATGACTGTTTTTTGAGTTCTGTTTTTTACTGTAAAGTTACACCAGCTCACCTCTACTCGCTTCTTGCACTCTGCTAGGAAAAAGTTCAGAAAGAGCTGGAATGATATCTCTAGCCTAGGGTTGAACCTTATTTTAAATACAAATATCTCTCCTTTTCAACATAGTCAGGAAAGATAGGGTCATCTTTATACCTGATATCTCAAGCAATGCAGTGGGTAAATATCAAAGATGTTAAGGCAAAGCAAACATAGCCCTTTAATGTTTGTGGGCAGCACTAATGACACAAGGTGAAATTTATCCTTTTATCAAAGGTCAACACAAATCTAGGCACTACTTCAAAGGTGCATTGATCCTATAACAGGCTCCTGGCACTGAGCTGGATTTCACCAAATTCCAAAACTTAAGAGAAGCAATAGATTTTATGTATCTGTGTAAAAAATAATAGAGTATGTTCAGATGCAGACACTCTTGACAATCCCGCACCTGCTATCTTGGTTTTGCTGGGACAGTGTATTGTTTTTATCTTGCGTTCACATATTTTGGACAATTTTTCCTAGCCTCCCTCCCACTTAATCAGTCAAAACATCCATGCTCTTCACAACTACACAATATTTACTCAGGCTATGTGTTTACCAAGAAGAAGCTGGCAGTTCAGTGACTGAGTGTTTAGTACCGCAGATACTGCTTGGTTTGAAGGGGAAAGCAAGAGTCACTGTCAAGGCTGTTTTTTCAGGTCTTAGTGAACAGTAATAACTGTCTCATGACTCCTACCACACTCAACCAGTGCTCCAAGGTACCAAAAATGTCTTGCAGATAGGAAAAATGTGAAAGGCAAGGGAGAAGGCAGCAAAATTAATGCAACAGCAAGTTAAAAACTGACGTAATTTTGTTAGTGGTCACTGACATAAATGCACCACTGCAGAGGAGGAATGGGGGTTCTACACTGGAAAGGTGCTCATGCTGGGTGTGAACATGCACATTGTAAATACTGTACAAAAAGATATGGCATCTGCAGTTGGTGTTTTTCTTTCTTTTGTATTTTCTTTCTGTGGTTGTATTTGAGCAGGGTGTGCCAATATTTGCAGTCTGAGGAATAGCATCAGAACATCTAGTATTCCTGTCTACTAGAAAAATAATGAAAACATTTCGACTAATTCACTGTACCTTTGTGGGCATTAGTCACTGGTCCCTGTGTGCTCTAATTATAGACTGCCTGGACATGACAACTGTAGGGCACAAAGTAAAGCCTTTACAAATTTTTTTTATTTTTTTTATTTTTTTTTCTTGCTAGGCTAATGGAGAAGCTTGCTTTAAATATGCATCCATGCTTGAAGCAGTTCTGTTCTCAGAATGTGACTGTGGCAGATACTATGATTAAAGTGGTATCAGCTGAGATGGATTAGGATGTGCTTTGCTCAGGATAGGTAAATCTACCTGGTAGTGAGTCCTGAGAAAATCAGATATTTTTTTTTATTTGATCCATGGGTGTAAGACAAAAAGGATCTTTACATAAATGAGCTGTATTTTTTAACCTTAGTTTCTCTAAATATATGACCAAGGGCAGCTAAATCCCATGTGCTATGGCTCACAGTACAAGTTACGATTTATTAAACTGTTATATTCACGAGATCAAGTCAGAATTCCTTTGTTCAGTCATGTACATGATTGCTCTGGGGTCTCCAACAGGTCAAACTCTGAGAGTCCCAAGCATAATTATCTCCTGAATATATCCACACCCCTGAAAAGGCAATGTTTGTTTGGTTTTGTCCTATTTAAGAGTGTATTCACTCTTAAACTAAACAAAAAGTTTACAACCTTTTGAGAGGCTTACTAACTTCAACTTAATGGCTAAAATCTGCATGAAATACATATTCCCTGTAGCTGTTATGGCATAAAACACATTAAAGGAAGACTTCCTTTAGTTTCCATTAAAAAATTAAGACACATTGTTTATTTTTGCACATCAATACAGCTAGCCATGTGTGTTGGGGCCCATGGTGGTAAACACACAGTAATTCACATTAACTTGTTTTCATGAGTTAGTGTTTCTATACGTATATGATAAATTCATATCCCCCACTTTATAATGCATTTGAAGCTTATAAAATATGACAACTACTGATGTTCTCCACCAGTGGACTGGAGTGGTTGGTTCAGATATAATGGTTACTATTCAGGTTTGCATAGCGCAAATGTGAAATATCAATTGCGTGACTGAAGAATTAAAACTACAATGAGACAGCTGGAAACACTGTTAATAAGCTGAAGGCCAGGGCAAACAGCTGAACACAGCTGAGATGTAGGAACCTAACAAGTTGTCACCTATCCATTGAGTCAGCATAATTGACCTTGTGTCTGCCCCAGCTTTGGGGAAAAACATATTAACATAAAGGTCTTTGGCTTTTGGTCTGCTAATTAAAGAAATACCATTTCTCTCCCAAGTTTTATTAATTCATTCTTTGCTATCACAGTAAGAATGTATCAATAATCAAATAAATAATGTATTTGTATTGAAACAATTGCTTGCTACCTGTATAGTAGCTTGATTCTGGCAGCTTGTGATCTTTGTTCCTTTCACTGATAGGAAATCACTGATATTTTGGGGGAAAAATATCTTTTGAGCTCATGCTGCAGTTGATACTACACAAAATGTTATTGAAACATATGAAAAAGCATAGCAACTGTTGCATCAGTTCTACTCAGTACTCCCCACACTGTTAATTCTTTTATAAAAATATGATTTAAAAAATAAAATATATTTCCTCAAATAAAAAGTCTGATAGCTGAGGTCCAGACAAGAAATTAAGTTTATATCCATTTTATTAAAAAAAAAAAAGGAAAGCAAACCCCAAGTATAAGAAAATGGCACAGAAATTTTCTATAGAATAAAAATTTTACACCATATGAAACACTGAAATGGCACCTGTACATGAAGAAAACTGGGTTTCAAAAGTTACATAAAACTATCTATTTCAGAATAAATATTTCAGTTCACTAAACTACAGACCCATTTTTGACTTCCAGATAACCTTTGACGTTCACTAAGAAAGCAAAAGGAAAAAGTATGTAAGAACCCTTCCCCTGTCAGTAAAGAACAGTGACATCTGTGAAGCACAAGTTGATGCCTATGAAATGCCAGCAGAAAGAAAGTGTTTGGGGACTGGACTAAGGCAAGGTCAGGGCCAGTGAGTAGGGAAGGATCAGGTCCCTCTGGATGAAGAAATTGCCAGGGTAGGCTGAGCAGAGAGGATGGAGAGCAGCAGCCCCATGAGTGGGTGGGACAGGGTTTCTGGAAGAGCTGGTGGGAGAAAGGAGGAGCTGTTGCTACTGAACCTCCTCTAGTGAAACGCCACATAAACATATGAAGTGCATTTGACACATGGTCAGAAATCTGAGTGATCATAATGACATCTTTTTGGAAAAAAGAAATCCTTTTGGCTTAATAAAGTACTTAGGAAAATACTTCTCTTCTGAGTTAGGGTAAAAAGTCAAATGAACCATTCTCCCTGCCTCCTCCTGCTACCAACATTGTTTACTACAACACAACGAGATTTCTCAAAAAGAAAAAAGGAAAAAAAAAGGTGTTTACAGGGAGTTTTGCCTTGCTAGTTGTCTGCCTGCCCAGAAAGTACTGCTCAGTTTCCTTTTCCTTTCCATGAGTTAAATTATTGGTCTTCAGCTGGGGTTACTAGTAGTTACATGTGAAGTCTTTCTGTCCTTCTACTCCTCTTTGTTGATGCTTATTGAGGGAGTTGTGCCAGGTTTGCAGCTTTTCCCAAAGGTTGAAATGCAGGAGTCTATAACATGGTTAGCTGTCTCTTTTCTCAGTAACAGAAGAGAGAAATTAAAATAGCCACTGCAAAATTAAATTTTGTGGAACAGACATTTTCTGTTTTAATGAAAATAACCTTGGTGAAAAATTGCTGGCTAGGTCACCCCTCAAGTCTTCTCCAAGTATGTCAGATATTCCATTTAGATATTTACCACTGATATCATATGCCACAGGAGAGTAGTATACATTAAATTATGTATTATTACATTAAATAAATAATACATTAAATTATGTATTTTAATGCTAGAATGCCCCTTGAATCACTGGCATAGTGATAATTCAAGAGCAGCAAATTATCATAAAGGTAATGTAGTAGTACTGTTTTTTGGCATTTGCCAGTTTATCTTGACTACATCTAGAAGGGACAAGATGCCTTTGTTCTTCTTTCGAATAATTGTTTTTGAATTGCATCTAATGCATCACTCATTAAGCTCTGAGCTTTCTAAGATGACACATCAAGAAGTCTTTATGTTTGTTTGGAATTTAAATGTTAGATATTCAAATGGTTTATAGACACCCACTCGCACACATATATGTGTGTGCCTGTGTGTCTGTGCTTTCATATAAAAGAACTGAAAATCTTTCCATAGATATTCCAGTCAATTAAATTCTTATCAAATTATTGACCTTCTTCTATTTTTCAAAACATTCTTTCTACAAGTGTTGCAGTTAAGGTTTAAAAATAATTTATTTTTTAATCTTACTATCATATATTCATATTACATTTTCATTCACAACAATATGTATTATTACAAAGCTACTCAGAGATGCCCTAGATATTTTCCTGAAAAAAATACAGGAAAAGACACTAGAAGCTCAGTGAAAAAAAGTGTTTATGGGTTAGATTTCAGATGTGAGATGTCTGGTTGATCATTAACATTGTCCATTTAATGTTAGTATTGGAGATGACCATTACTGTATGTAAAATAGCTCTTCTCTCTACTAGAGAACTGGACAAGAAGACTATCTTACCCTTTCTCCATATTATATGTAAAGCTTCCCCAAAATACATTATTTAGATTAGCATAAGGAATTTTCCCCTAAAAATGTCAAATAATGTGTCTTATATTTTTCTCTCCTCTTTGCATGCTCTCTTCTCTCTCTCTCCCTTTTTTTTTTTTTTTTTTAACTGAGTTTAACAACTCCATTTAAATAGGGAAAATTTTCAGTCTGTTCTATTCACTTGTTTGAGACTTAATGTTCTTAAGGGCAGAAGTCAGTTACAGACATCACAGAAGCCAGGAGGAAAAATGGGCTGAAAAGGAGATGGGAAAAGAATCCAGAAAACAATTATTAACTAAGAAAGGCCACTGCATGAAAGGATAATAGCTGTTCACTCCCCTTCAGGAGAGAGTCAGAAGAGAAAAACATGAACATGTACAAGCCCATGGGAACCTATAAAGTAATTTGTGGTTAAAAGAGGCTATGGCTCATAGCTTAAATATCCAAAGGCTAAAATTAGTAATAGAGCAGAAGCATGACTGAATATAGTGCCAGTGATGAACTACAGCAAAAAGAGCAACTGAGCCTCAGAAGTGCTGGAGAAGTGTTTTGCTTGGATTTTTCTATTCTGTCCTGGAGTGACAGAACTTTCCTTATTTTGAGTGAAAGAATCATCATGATGAATCATCAGCATGTACCAAATCAACTGTATGAGAGGGTTGGGAAACCAAGAGGAAGACAATCTGATACTGAAATGATAAATAGTCTTTTTCCTCCACTAATTTTTCACAGTAGTACTCTCTTTATCCTCATAGTGGACAAGCTTCCTTAATTCTGTACTTGTTAGGAAGCAGTAGTTCTCTTTAAGCCTTTAATTCAATGTCACTTCATGTATATAGTACAAATTTGGGAAAGAAAAGATAAATATTGTCAGTATCTTGTCTTCTTCATTAGAAAATATTTTTGTTAGGAAGATGATGACGCAATTACAGGAACATATTCATCAAATCACAGACACATATGATTTAGATAAAGGGAGAAGAAGAATATTTTTTTTTTTCTGAAAAAAACCCAGCACATCTGGTTGCATAGTGTGACAGGAAATGCACATGTCATGCTGTGGTTTTGAAGATAGCAAGAAACATTTATGATCTAATTCCATAAATCTGTGTCAGACTGTTATAAATTTAGAAATAATTTGCTTTGGTAACTAACTGGAAAATTAGTGTCATTCCTAACAAGAAAGAGCATGTTTATAACAGAAACGTGCTGTGATAAAATGCCCTAAAAACTAAGTATCCTGGAAAGAATTTTAATTCTTATAGATAAGTAATTGAAAGAATGCTAATTCTTTGTTTACTAGGAATGACTAGGAATGACTGAGCACCACAGCTACATACCAAATGTTTTGAAAAGTCTGACAGTATTTTTACAGGAAAGCTGAAGGACTTTTTTTTAATTTTTTTTTTCAGATGTGTTAATACAGTTTGTTCAGTAAAGACATGTAAGGAAAAATAACATTACACTGTGAAACATGGCCCTTCAATTTTATAAAAACCTATTATGAATAAAACACTGGAACATGCTTAGCAGTGCTGGAGTCATTGCAATCAGATGTTAGGCAGGCAAAGAACTTGGCAAAAAGAAAAGGATGCCAATAATTTCATGGTCAATAAGTATTTCCAGAATTAAAAATTGAAACGTTTGTCTACAGTAATGATACCCCCCCCCCCCCCCCCCATAAAAAACAACTTTTGTTGT
>NW_009953507.1:1307253-1326208 GCF_000747805.2 Chaetura pelagica | reverse complement strand
TGTGCCAAAAAAATCCCCCCCCCCCCCCCCCCAATTAAAATGAAGCTTTTCTGAGGGATATAAACCAGTTGCACACTAATGACATAGGAAAAAACTTTATCTACATTTCAGATTATTCCATAAATTCATAACTAGCAAGTGAGTGAATGAAGGGTAGAACAAAACAGCTGCTGAGTAACTTCATTTATGGTTTTTTGTCTTGCATTTCAGAAGGGACAAAAACACAGGAGCTGTTAGGCTGATAACTACAAAAAAATGAAAGTAGTTGGAGTTTGGAAAACAGGAAAAGACTGTGGAGTTAGGAGCCATTTCCAGGTATGCACTCTGTAGATGATAATTTTGTCATTTGTTTTTAGGCACAATGGTCAGTATAATGGCTTTAGACACAATATTTTTTAATTTTCAAATAGTATCACTGTTTTGTTAAAAATTGTAATTTGACGTAAAAATGAATAGTTCAAGCATGACTGTGCAAAAGATGAGAAGATTATTTCAGTAAATGTAGAATTGATTGTCAAGTACTATCTTGTTTTGTTTACAAATTTTGTTTACAAATTTCAAAAGCTGATTCCTCCCCCCCAGTCACTCTTCCAGTAATATAAATTATTAAACATAATTTATGTATCAAACATAAAAAATTTCTTTTATCATAAGCTTTAATTTCCTAGAAGTGTGATACTCATTTTTACAAAAATACAGAAATACTCCCAGAATTCTGTTGTGTACACTATTGGTGTATTCTGTGAATACTGGTGTATTCTGGATAAACTAAACATATAAAAGTCTGTGGGCCCAGAAGGGATGCACCCTCAGAACACTTCCTTGGAATCCTGAAACTGGAGAGTTGGATTTAAACCAGAAAATTCTTAGGATGGTTTGTTTATTTTTGTAAGCATTTCCTTTTAAACAAGAAGTGTACAGAAAAGCCATTCAGAGTAAATAATTTGTAAAAAAATCATATTAAAGTCATCTTTTAAGTGGTATAAGTAGTAGATTTCTGTTCAATTATATGAAATACAGAAATGAACACAAGGCTAAAAGAAAAAAGAAAGCACACCCTCAAAAATTATTAACACACTTCTAGAAAAGGCTACTCTTTCTGTTTAATATTGTGCTAGGGTATCAAGTTGGCAGTCTCCAGCAAGTAACTAATACCTGCTCAAAAGGCAACTAAATATGTAAGTTGTTTCTCCTGGAGTCACTGGGTCTCTTTCCACTGACTCATTGCTGCAAAGAAATGTACCTATTCCATTCCCTCATCTGGCTTTAAAAATATTTTGAACAGCCTGTTAAATTAAAATGCTGTAAGTAGACAATTTAAACCAAGGCAAATCCCTTCTGTTAGAGTATCTATGAGGAAACCATCTGAAGTTTTTTCATGGTTCAGTTTCAGATTATTAAAAAAAAAAAGAAAAATGAGAGGAAAAACCCCCCAATCAATCGCAGGAAGGATTAATGCAAATATGAGATTTCAATAATATATCTTTAAAATTATGCCCAAAAATTTATCAGAGAAGAAGAACACAGACTATTTCTTTAATTTCTGGATTGGTCCTATTTTTCAATATAAATTTATGTGAAATTATTACCTTCAGAAAAATTCTTGAGAGGGACTTTTTATTCAACATGGGAATTTCTAACAAGTCTCTATTATGTGATTTCTGCCACAATTTTTTTTTTCAAGTTGATATAGTGAAACCTAGTACTAATAGGAAAGAAAAAAACCCACACCCCTTTCATTCACTAATTAGATCATGCTGGATGAGGAATAATTGTTAATAACTGAAAATAAAATATTATATACTAGTCACATAAGTACAGTGGGCAGGGCTGACAACACTTTCCCTGTGTGTTTATAACTAGATGATCTGTACATGTGAGTTTCAAGAGGACTAGCCAAGGCTTACAGTGCAGAGGCCATCATTTCTCATTTGACTGAGGACTCAGACCTCTCAAAATCTTCATGCTGCCTTGAAGTCTTGCAGCACTGTCGGTTAGAGCAAGCTCTGGTGGATGTTGCATTGAGCAGGGGCTGAACAACTGCAGGAAACAGGATGACAAATACAAAATGAAAATATGCAGCAGGGGTAGCAAAACTCTGTGTGCTTGAGGCAAGACCAATGCAGGGAAGGAGATAAACAGAAAAGATTATTTATTTTATTGGGGATTTTTTACTTATTTTTTTTTCTTTTTCTTACATGGGAAAGTGGGGCTGCGGCATGTGGGGTAATGGGGACATTTATTTCCCACTGGATAGACCCAAGGGAAGAAAAACCGCAGAGCCAGCCTCCTAGGGCCAGTGTGTCTGACTAGTTGGATGCCTGTGGTGCTCTTGAGTGCATCAGTTGGGAGTGCAGCACCATGATCCATGCAGCCTCAGAAGGACTGGCTGGAGCAGCTCTTTTCATCTCTCTGCTACTGAGGCTGGCACACACATTGAACCTGGGCTCTGGGATCTGGGGTCATGCCCTTCCACCCTCACACTCTTTGCTCATGGCTTTTTCAATATCTAATAGCATTTGGCATACTCTGGGCTGGGAGCTGTTCTCTGTACAGCTGGGGGAAATTCAACATGGGAGTACAATTCCTCCATATCTTTCTATTCAGAACCAAGCTTTATAATCAAAGATACCAATTCCTGTTACTAAAAACAACATTGAGTGACAAGTGGTACCCTAGAGCTTTCCAAAGTGCTCAGGAGCTCTGGGTTCCTATGCTTGTCCTTCCACTCATCTTTCTCCCAAGAGTGATGAAGTTTCTGCACACTGACTCAAATTTAAGGTAAAACTAATCCATTGGTGTCTCCTTCTCTTCATGAAAGGAGGTAATGATCTAGGGATTCAAGATCTAGATTTATCAGATCATGTTAGTAATGTGGGAGCTGAGATATTCTACTAGCTGTGAAAAATCCTTGGATCAGATTTAATTGTCCACCATCACACCCACAGAACATCTAGCAGAACAAAATACAAGACTAGCTGGGGTCACTGGCTGGTACCACAGTGATACCACAATTTAAAAATCACAAACCTATTCCAAATAGGAATCCTGTGCAAGCACAGGATCAGAGAGTCCCAATGGTTAGGAAATCTAGTAAGGGTGCTAGGAGACCTGCATGGTTAAAGAAGGAACTACTGGGCAAACTTAAGTGGAAAAGGAAAATCTACAGATCATGGATGAGGGTATAGAATGTACCCTCAGCAAGTTTGCTGATGACACTAAGCTGGGAGGAGTGGCTGACACACCAGAAGGCTCTGCTGCCATTCAGAGAGACTTAGACAGGCTGGAGAGTTGGGCAGGGAGCAACATGATGAAATTCAACAAGGGCAAGTGTAGAGTTTTGCATTTGGGGAAGAACAACACCATGTCCCAGTACAGGTTGGGGGCTGACCTGGTGGAGAGCAGTGTAGGTGAAAGAGACCTGGGGGTCCTGGTAGACAGGAGGATGACCATGAGCCAGCAATGTGCCCTTGTGGCCAAGAAGGCCAATGGCATCCTGGGGTGCATTAGAAAGGGTGTGGTTAGTCGGTCAAGAGAGGTTCTCCTCCCCCTCTATTCTGCATTGGTGATGCCGCATCTGGAGTATTGTGTCCAGTTCTGGGCCCCTCAGTTCAAGAAGGACAGGGAAGTGCTTGAAAGAGTCCAGCGCAGAGCTACAAAGATGATGAAGGGAGTGGAACATCTCCCTGATGAGGAAAGGCTAAGGGAGCTGGGTCTCTTTAGCTTGGAGAAAAGGAGACTGAGGGGTGACCTCATCAATGTTTACAAATATGTAAGGGGTGAGTGTCAGGGAGATGGAGTTAGGCTTTTCTCAGTGATGACCAGTGATAGGACAAGGGGTAATGGGTGTAAACTGGAGCATAGGAGGTTCAAGGTGAATATCCGGAAAAATTTTTTTACTGTAAGAGTGACAGAGCCCTGGAACAGGCTGCCCAGGGAGGTTGTGGAGTCTCCTTCACTGGAGACATTCAAAACCCACCTGGATGTGTTCCTGTGTGATGTACTCTAGGTGACCCTGCTCTGGCAGGGGGATTGGACTAGATGATCTTTCGAGGTCCCTTCCAGCCCCTAAGATTCTATGATTCTATGATTCAAATTTGGTTTTGAAAAGGCTGTTTTCAGAGGCATCACTGACAACGGAAGAACAATGTAAAAGCCTGAAACCCACTGGCAGGAAGAAGTAGCAGATGTTTAACTCTGCAAATTTCTAAAAGCTTTCTCAATAATGGCCAGGAATCAGTTTAGCAGAATGAAGGAGAGCAGAAGCATGAGGTACTGCATACAGTTAAGTAAGGGCAAATGTTAACTGGATAACCTCTGTGACAGCAAAATCTACAAGTCTGTGGAGAATTTTCCCAAAGGAAATGGGGAAAGCCTCTCTATTGACGTGCATAAAGTAGATTAGGCAAAATACTTAATGTAAAATAGACAAAAATAATGCTTTTATGCAGAAGGATAGAATATTCTAATGATTTTCTGCATCTGTGATTTACAGTACAGAAATAATACTCAAAATAGAAAGATTTTTTTTTCCCTCACTATTTACTACTTTCTGATTTCTTTTTCTTTGGACAATCAACTAAAAATTAGAATATGCATATATAAAACATAAGCCAAATGTTCAATTGATGCTATACTGATTGTTACTGGAACTTTTCATGAACACCTGAAAAAAACAGAAACTATGTCCCACTCCTTATGCTGCATTCTGAATAACAGTGTAGAGAGTACCTTAATTACAACTTGTTTTTTTAACCTGGTGACACAGCAAAGTTAAGAGCTTGATCAGCTTATAGACCAGATTCATATTATGTTCAGTCATATGAGAGTCATAATTAGGGTATTTATCTGACAATACTTTTGTTACCGTAGAGTTCATGTTATTCCACATGAAAATACTATGTACAAGTAGGTACTTCTTGCCAGCAGAACATTTTGCAATGTTGTGCAGTGGTTCAGCATGTTTTTGTAGAAGACAGCCTCCATAATGTGAATTGTAGGTTGAATATTTTACTTCTTTTTAGGCAGATGTCTAAGGTCTGGGATGGGATATTTTCAGGACCCAAAGCATGAGAGAGGTTAATTAAAATTTAAGAATTTTTTGTCAGTTGTAAAAGTCTGTAGCTATGTAGAAACTTTTTCTATTTTTAAGCTAATCTCAGACATACCGATTTTTGTTTACACTCTGAGAACAAAATGACCTGACATCTACAGCACTTGCAGACATTCTGTAGCTCATAAGCTGGCATAATTCCTCAGTAAAAGATGGAGAATCTGATTTAAACATGCTGTCTACAATAATATTCTGGAAATTGATGTCTACAGATTCCAAAAACTTCATCTTTCTTGGGGGTTTGTTCACTGTAGCCCAAGTCACAACTGTATCTGGTTTCGCCTTTAATAAAGGCAAAAAAATATACTTGTCTCCTTACTGACCTTACATTAATTTAGGAAAAGGAAAAAGCTATTATTTTTTTCCCCCACTCTATGCACCATTTTAAATATGACCCTACCTCTTCCTTAATTCCACTCTGATGCACAGATCTTTCAGCTATTCAGACATATGCTTGGGGAAAATTTCAATAATGGCAAGAGCTCTATAAAAATAACCATGGGCAATTGCATTAAGTTCAAGCTGCTGCTTTCTCATAGTAATGGTCTGGAAGTCAAATAAAACCAAACAAACCTAGGCACAGCCTTTTCTACTTCTATACAGCAGGTCAGACATTTCTTTTATGAAGTCAGTTCTTGCACCTTTTTATGAAAAAAAAAGTTCTTTGGAAGGAGAGAATACAAACATAACACCCCATTCTTCATAATAAAATAGATCAGCAAGTAAATTTCTACCCACAGACAGATCTGTCTGATAGTAAGGACTATAGAAACTCTGCCTTGCAAAGCCCTCTTCATGCTAGTACTTCCAGTGAAGTCAGAAACACTAAACAGCTGGGTGATGTTCATCCATAGAAAAGTCTTAATGCATTTTTAATTTTTTTTTCAAAGCCTATGAAGTTTCCAGACTTGTATCATATGTAATGAACAACAGACACTTCAGAAGCCTAGAAGCTGACACACTAAACATATCTTTGAGTCTGGAACCTTTGCTGATTAACTAGTCTGAGTTCAGCTGAATTATAAGTTTAGTTTTCCTGGCACTACATATATATAAACTGACAGGAGAGCATTCTATGGAAAATAGGTAATGTCCATGTTCACATTTGTATTATTTATGATAAAATGTCATGTTTATTTTTGCTTTAAAAGAAATAGTTCTTTTGATTATCTGCTATTGGCAGATAACATTGCATTATCAGTTTTATTACCACGGTAGACATGATATAAATAAAAAAGATATAAGAATTTTATTTACAGGGCACCTAAGCAGCTTGAAATCCTAGTGAGACTGAGCTATAAATATAAAATAACGTTCAGTTTATGATTTTGAAATACTGCTTGCTGGGAATAACACACATTCCATTGTATGAGGAAGTTCAGCATCCCCTGAAGTAAAAGGCATAGGAAATCCAGACTGTCTCATGAGGGATGAGGTGAGACATGCTGTCTCAGGAAAACTCAAATTGGGCAGGCAGGAAAAACGTCATCTTTACTTCATTAATGTTACGATGACATTTCATTTTTTTGAGATAAAATAATGGGTCTACAGGAGGAAAGGCATCCTCGCTGTAGTGGCTCGCTGGGAGCTGACAGCCTTATAACATAAAGCTTGACACAGTTTTTATGAGATATTTCTGAGGTGTGGCAACTGTGTCTGCCTGATCAGTTTTTGTTCAAAAACCTGAGATTCATTGATACGCTGCTGGGTGTAGGTGGGTGGTCTCTCTCTCAGCATTTCCAGATTTTTCAGCCTTTCCTCCTGTGTGGGGTTCACCACCCCCTGGGCCAGACTGTTCAGCCAGTTTTCATCCCACCTCATTGTCTGCTCATCTAGCCCATACTTCATCTGCTTCTCATTGAAGAGAAACAGTGAAGGGAAATGGTGGCAAAAAGCCTTACTGTAGTCTATGTAGGCAACATCTACTTCTGTAGTTTAAGTAGACAGTATTCACTACCCAGGGGAGCTTCATATACCAAGCCAGTTGTAGAGGGTTATCAGGTTGGTCAAGCATGACTTCCCCTTTGTGAAGCCATGCCGACTACTCCTGATGACTTCTTGTCCTTTAGGTACTTGGAATTGGTTTCCAGGATTAGCTGCTTCATCACCTTCCCAGTGATCAAGGGGAGGCTGATTGACCTATAGATCTCTAGGAGGTGCAGCAGGAGAAAATATTTTCATTTAAGTCAGGTAGTGCAGAGGGCACAATGATTATCACAATACTGAAATCAAGAGCTAATAAGCAGTCAGTGAGACAAGATCCAGATTCTCAGGTGTATACAAAGGTGTACTACAGAAAAGTAAGGCAAAAGAACTGCTACGGGAGAAATCAGTCAATGGACATGATGGCAAGATGTGAAAATGTCCAGAGAACTACTGAAATCACTGTGTTCAGCAGGAAGGAACCACAGAAATAGGAAGTAATTCTTCACTGTAACTACTGGATATATGCATGTAAGTATGATACAACAAAATGCAACATTATATGTCCTTCAACTATGTTCTGCTGCTGCTAAACCATGTGCTTTCATGGATTTCATGGGAATGTATGGATGTGAGATTTTTGAGAATATGTTTTTAAATTCTGTCAGAAAAAAATGTATTCTGATATCCTCTGGAGAAGTTGGTTTAGTTGCATTTAGCATTCTGATGCTTCACTAGGATAAGGTCAAGCCATTTGATTGACAGAAGTGATGTACTCGCTAGAAGCACTGAAGTGTTGTAATGCTGAGGTCAGTAAAAATCACATGGCAACTGATACAGAAGTGGGATTTAATTGTACATTTAAAAGGTTATATTCTGGTTGCTTAACTGGCTTAGTCAGCTGAAATACAGATGAATATGTGCTTTATATTAATGATAGGTTTTTACAAGATTAAATGAGATGTTAAACCATAATGTGTAATGTGATTTTTTAGTAAAAATATATTATGGTTAATTGCATAAAAACTTGAAATGAACCACTACATTTTAATTTCATACCATAAAAACGCCGGTTTCTAGTTCTAGCCAACACAAAATCTGCATGAGGTCACAGAACATGAAAACTTACTTTGTGCAACCTGGTGCATAAAAGATCTCAGAGAAAGCTGTCCTCAGTGCACCCTTAGGCATGGTTGCAAAGGACAGTTAAATGAGCATTTCTAGCAAAGAAACACAGGCAGCAGATTTAGGACAAGAATTGCCATGTGATAACACCTAATTCTCCATGCACAAACTGGGCAGTAATACTTGTTTTGTGGTCCTTTTCTTTGTACAAATGATATGAACTTCTAGTTTTATACTTGGTCTTGTTTTGGAATTAAGTACAGATTCAACTCAGCAGTGTACACAAAAACCTCAGAAAAGAAGTTAACTGGAACCAGATGTTGAGCAAGATGCCACACATGGAGAAACCCTCTAAACAACCACCTTACTGTAGTTACTTGAGTCAGCTCAGTTTGGGGCAGACAGAAAGGAACTTTTCTTAGTTCCTGTAAACTGGTGCACACACTTTAGCACGTGAAACCAACACCCCCTTAAGAGACACAGTGATTGGTTGTAGGATTTAGAGTTTTATAATTTTGTATCCCCGGTGACCAACTCTGGATGATACAAAAGCAAAAGGCTGGACAACCTACCAGCTTCACATGACAAGAATTGGTCTTTGTTTAATCTGAATCTTAAAGATTATACTTTTGTTGTGTACATTCCAAACAAAAGTCTCTGATACTGCTAGGGAAACAAATAAATAAATAGGAGAGATGCTGCCAGCTTCAAAGCCAGTCTTGAGCCTGAATTTTGATCTGCTATTATTACATGCAAGTAAATTAGCTGAAAGAGATTTCAAGAGGAAAATATTTTTCTTGTTGTTTTTACTTTGTTTTTTTTTTTTTTGCTTTTTTTTTTTTTTTTTTTTTTTTTAACCAAATACCTGCATTTCTGAAAACAGGTTTAATCCAATCCTATTTCTGCTTTTGTCTGGGTATGCTTTGGACAATCCATCAGCTCTTGCCTTCAGAGGGGAAAGGCTGAAATCCAGAATGTGTAGGTAAGACAGTGGAACAGATTAAAAGAAGTGGAGGTCAGAAAGAGCCATCACATTTTTTTTCCTGATGTCCTTTGTGCACTCAGCTGGGGAATGCTCCATGAAATGTTGTAGTGTCCTTCAGGCCCAAGTCTTTTAGCCAGGACACTCCTGGGTCAAGCTCCTGCCACTGGTATAGGCTTGAGCTATGTATGATCCATGTCAGATGTGTCTTGGTGATCTCATACATTGCACAGGGGAGTGTGTTTCTGCTGCTCCCTTGTACCCTTTCCTTTACAGCTTTACAATCCTAAACTACGAAAGTTGGTTCCTAACCTGAAACAAGGTGCTTAGTTTGTTTTGGACAGTTCAGCAAAGTTGTGAACTCAGACATCTGTGAGTGAGGTTATTCCACACAACTGACAGCCTTGATTACACCTTCCTTCTCCAGTTTCTCCTCTGCAGACCGTCAGTCGGGTCACTAATCATCCACAGGGCTGCAAAATCACAGTACACCCAGCTCTTGAGGAAACAATATTTCTGCACAATCCTTTAGGGTCAAATGAGATCCAAGCATTTTCATACTACGGAGCTTCAGGAATGATAAAAACATGAAAAGCAGAGCAGGTGTTTTTACATTCTTTTCAGCACTCAAAAGGGAGTGGCTTCTAGTTTTCCACAATCGAGTATTTCCAACCACGTCATGAACATCCTGCCTAAATATTTCAATTCACTGTCTTTAGGGATTTTCTGCAGAAGCCAAATGAAATCCATAAAACCAGTTAACCTTAAAGTAACCACTTCAAGGCATGGTGCGACCACCACATCCCATAATGACCTGGTTACAGGTGTAATTACATGTTTTGCTTATTTGTGATTTTTTAGGCATATGAATCAGATTTTACAGTGATTTATCTCCCTAATTATTTACTGCCCCATCAAATGTTAAGTCTTCTAGAAAGGACAGAGAATGCAATTTTCCCTGTTTAGGTCACTGATAAAAGTGCACAGGATCTAAAACTAATTTTTGAGGGATTTAGCTAGAAAAAATCCTACTCATCTATGAGTTCACATTTAAGGTTTCTCCATTAGCCACTGTTTTTAGACTCTCAAACTTGCCTTGCTCAATCCATTTACTGCAAATATTTATTTTTTTTAACATAAAATGTCCAGGTAATAATTCAAATAACTCAGAAAAATTCAAGGACACAATATCAATACAGTTACATTTTTAAACTAGATTTAAAATATTTCCAGCAAATATAACAAGATTGTTGGATCAGATACACTCTCTGTAAATAAACATGCCAACTATTCTCAGTTACAATTTTTGCTGATGTTTCAACATTACTCCCATGTGTCTGTGTAATACGTCTTTTGGCTTATGTTACATTTATTCCTACTAGTAGAATCAAGGATTTTGAATGGTCAATTGTCCTTCAGCAACTTATAGTCTTTTCAGTACAAATCAGTCCAGGTTTGTGGTTCCCTCACTAATTCCAACTATACTTTAAGCTTTGGAAATTGATCCTGTTAAAGTCCATGTATATAATTATCGCTGGCTACTGCAGTATTCAGTAGAATATTGAACTTACATCATGGAATGACAGCCACTTGAACAGCCATGGATTCTTAGATTAATGACCAACTGTGCTTAATCCAACAAAATGAGATCCATTGTTGCATTATTACCTGCAGAATTTAGGACCGTTAGAGAATATATTATCTCTTGTTTTCAGAAGTAGTAAAGATATTTTTTTTCCAGAAGTATCCATCACTCTACAGTTACTCCTAATAACTTTTGCTTTTTCCTACATGTAACATATATGATGAGGTATTTGTATCACTCTTCTCCTGAGATTTAGGTGGTCTGTTCAACACCACACTGTAACAGGGATCTGATACCTATAGGAGCTAAAATCTGCAGCTTCGCTCTGTTTTTTTTTTTGTATTGGCTCTACACTTCTGTAACACCTTCCTCAAGACATGCACCACTTTAAAGGAGGGATTTAGAGCAAGAGTCAGTATGGCAGATATTAGCTTAAAGGAAATTAGGGCCATAAAGAAAAACATACAAATAATCAAGAATAAGTTTGCATGAATGGAGATCAGATAATATGGCTCCTGTTTTTTTATTGGACCTAGACTTTCTTTCTTCTACAGTTTTGCAGAAGAAAATTAAAAAGAATGGGAAAAAAACTCCACACACATACATGGTGAGCTACACCAATACTGTAATTTTTAATAACTTATGCAGTGTCTGAAGAAAATTCACAAATCCACAAACCTAAAATTTAAAGCTGTGTCAAGTTTCAGGCAAGAAGAAAGTCTTTACAAAATGTACTTTTCACTTCGAATTAATTTATTCTGTATTTTCTTGAATAATATTTGATATTCCAAGTTTTGAGGATTACTGGCAGCATTGCCCTAAGAATGACATTAAAAAGCTACCTCTCTTCTTGTAGATTTCAGTATCACATACTTTCCCACATGTGCAATTGTCATAATAATTTTTAACCTAAAATCTAGGTATTTCTGATTAAGAAATCTGGCTGATTAAGAAACTGTGTTTAACCCATCACTTTTAAAGGATGTGTCAAATAGGAAAAATCACTTATGTAACAAATGGTGACAGTCAGAACAAAAGTAGTTTGCTTAGCAGGGCAAAACTGTTATATTTCTATGTTCTACAAAATCAGTACTCATCACCTACCATCTGTGCTTGTTTTCTGCACAGATCTTGATTTGATTGACGGTATTTCCAATGGTAGAACTTTTAGTGCATGTTAAGTTACACCAGAGAACCAATTTAAGCATCTCTTGCGTATAAATTAGCTGGAGAGTCTTAGAGATATACTGCTTATCTGATGGCATAATTGAGCCCAAAGCTCTATCGCTGATATTTCACAACTTGGCTGTCAAAAAAGAAAGAAAAAAAAAAAAAGAAAAAAAAAAAGAAGAAAAAAAGAGGTAGATAAGGGAGGGAAATCTCTTCATCTGAATTACAACTTTCTCAGGTTCTCATAGAATTGCATTCCTTTCTCAGAGAAATTAAGATAAGTTAAAATATAACAGTAAAGCTCATGGTATATTTCTAGCAGAAAGGATATGCCAGTTCAGTAAATGATAGAAAAATGTATTTGAAAAGGATAGTGTGTTACTCATACTTATAAAATATAATTACTATTTTTTCCAATATTTTTTCCAATATTTTACTAATGAAAACTTAAATTTATGTCAAAACTGACTATTGCTCTAAGCAGTTAGCTGAACAGTTAGCCAGACACTTCTAAGTGTGTTCTTAGACAAAAGAACTGTGATATTTCTCATTTTTGAAACAAGATTTGAAATACAGCCAAGGTAACTTTTGACTGAATTACATGAAAATGAGAATGACAATGTACCTGAAAGAAAATAAACTGTTGATCAGGCTCATTCCCTCACATCCTGTCACATAATTCAATATTTCTGAATGCTTCACTGTGTCCATTTTAAATGGTTTGCCCTCCATATATTTCCATAATTTACAACTAATACAATTGTCAGGATTGCTGACAGTAGGTTTTTTAATATCTTTTCCAGTGCACTGAATCAGAGGATAATCCAATAACAGATCTGCCATAAAACCAGTGTGACCTGTTTCTTCTGAATGTGTAGTGCATACAAATGCAAATATATATATATACATATATATATACATATATATATATATATGTTGATCACAGAGCAGAGTCTTTGCCCAAAAGGACAGGCTGGATATCAAGGGTATAACCCTTTTCTTGTTGATCAGGCTCATTCCCTCACATCCTGTCACATAATTCAATATTTCTGAATGCTTCACTGTGTCCATTTTAAATGGTTTGCCCTCCATATATTTCCATAATTTACAACTAATACAATTGTCAGGATTGCTGACAGTAGGTTTTTTAATATCTTTTCCAGTGCACTGAATCAGAGGATAATCCAATAACAGATCTGCCATAAAACCAGTGTGACCTGTTTCTTCTGAATGTGTAGTGCATACAAATGCAAATATATATATATACATATATATATACATATATATATATATGTTGATCACAGAGCAGAGTCTTTGCCCAAAAGGACAGGCTGGATATCAAGGGTATAACCCTTTTCTAGTAAGTTAAAAAATGGGTGATGAGACACTGCTGCTGCCTTTTTGTTTACATGGCTCATCCTGCACTGGAGTAATAAGGACCCTGTATGTTCTGCAGAGTTTGAAATCATTGTGGTACTCACAGCTGTGGGACCAGTACACTCTGCGTATAAACTGATCTCACATTAACATTAAAAGTGCACACACATGTACACAGAAAAACAGGCACACTAATGAGAGCAATGAATCCTTACAAATAAATGTATTTTTTCACCGCAAAATACAGCAAAAAATAAGAGTATAGAAAATGTCAAAGGTGTAAGATAAATTGGTGCTGTTTGTTAACACTGAGTCTATCAGGTTTACATTTACCTGCAAACTTGTAGCATTTAAATCCCCTTTCTCCACACACCCACCTTCTAGATCTGGATTTTCTCAGTACTCTACAAGAAAATGTTGGGATTCCACCAGTGGCTGACTAAGGTGTTACACACCATATATAGGACATATCTTGAGGGAATAACCTTTACAGACCACTGGAGAATTTATATTTAATGAATTGTAGTGTCATTGCCCTTATGCATGTCATACTGTAAGTAACTCTAACATCCTATTTTATTTATTTCAGTGCATCATCCTCTTATAATACAGCAGAGAAAAACTGCTAAGACATATATTCTAGCTGTGGCTGGAGTAGATGGACAAAGATATCTCTAAATGCTAGCTGGGCACATCTACTCTTTTCAGCTGATGGAAGATGGGAATCAATGCAGGAGATATCAGCTATGCAGCAGATGAATTCTGCTGCATAGGCTGTATGCAGTAGGAGAAAAAGGAAGACATCACCTGCTCTCAGCAGCTTTGCACATTTAGTCCCATATTCCTCACAAATAACTCTACCTAAACCACATCTTTTGTCAAATTTATTATTTACTGACTTGCTTAATTTCCTGTGTAAAAGGAATAATATGTTTTACCCTTTTTGCTGGATAGTTGTTCATTTATGCAAATGTTATTAATTGTTGTTTGTTATTTATCATGGTGATTCCAAAATTTCTGCACTGTTTATTTTGAACTAAATCCCCTAATTAATTTTTGATCCTAGCAATTTTTTCCAACTGGCGTTTAAAATATGCTGACACCAGAGAATGAATAATTTTTGATGCTCAGGTTGACAACCTTGGCAGCTGCCTGTCTGTTCTGTCTTGCCTTTTCTTCTCCCAGCTGGAGCCTGTAGTTCTCAATGTAGCAGAGCACTATTTTCTCAAGATGCTGATACACCTGGAGATGACCCTGCACCTAAACTGGGGAGAATTTACAGGTGATCTGTAACTCTGTCTGCATTATTATTTACAGTCTGGTAAGGTGCTATCTCATGGAAGAAACCCTTGGCAGAAGTTGCTATTGTTCCTAGCTTCCCTTCAACCTCTTTGTCAGCCATTCCTGAAATCAACTTTTGTCTCTGCATTTCTCTGGCTTTGCCTCCCTTTCTCAGTCTGATGCCAACTGCTACTCCCCTTGAAAATAGCATTAAAACCCTGTGCTCTCCATTGGCATCCATAACTTTAAGCACAGCCAGAATCTAGTGTGCTCTTGTAAAATTCTGAAAGAAAAAGAATTGTTCAGAAACCTTTCCTTTCCATCATTGTTTGAAGAGGGTTGGTAGCTGTGTTCACTCTTGATCCACTCCCAAACGTATTTGGAGGTGAGAAAGAATTAAGAGAGGCTATAGCAGAGCCAGAGAAATACTGTCTGGGAGAGAGAATGTGCTGCACCCATATGAAGTATTTTATGTGAGTTTCCAAGAGGCCTATAAAGCATTCAGTACTGTTCCTCCTGGAAAAATTTGCTTTTGTACAGCCCTTTGCACCAGAGAGCTTGGAAAGATGAACTTTAACAAACAGGCATTCCCGACTTACAGCATCTGATGTGCTTGGTGCTACTAGCCAATAAATGTTTATATCGTAGCTGAATCTCCAGGTAAATTGTAAGAAAGGAATTGACTGTCTGGAAGGATCCAGCTCAAGATAAATCTCAGCTAAGGCTCATCTCCACAGTGAACCTAAATATCTTGAATGGCCTCTCTTAAAATCTTGACATGTTCTTTGCACAAAAGTAACTCTGTTGAAGATTTCTTTGTGACAGTCTGATGAAGTCAGACTCAAGTCATCTAATTTGGACAATTGAGCCCAGGCATATCTCACCTACAGCTAGGTACAGTATGGGACACCAAAATTAGAAGCAGTGTCACCTGGGCTTCCTCAGTAGTTGGTGGGGAGAGAGGCAAAGAACTCCAAAGAAAAATGCTTGCTCACTTATATGACCTGGCTCACCACTGACTCATCCATTAAACCAGGTAAGGTGAATCCAGGCATAACTGGCCTAACTTTTAAAGCAGGTAGCTGCCAACAGATAGCTATGCCATAAGGCACCCATCTATGTAGCTGCTCATAAAGAATACAGGTTTGAACACAGAATCATAACTGACCAGAAGCTTTTTCAGGCTGGGATTTTGTACCCCATATTCATAAAGGATATTTTATAAAAGGCACTAACCTTGACTGGCTTTCAATTTAATCCCCCTGAAAATAACTTATTACAGTTATGGAACATATTTAAGAAACTAGGAAGTAGTGAAGTGAGCTGGGTGTAGAGGTAAAGCTGAAACATACATGTTCTCCTGGGCTCTTCTCAAGCTGGTTGCAAACTTAATTATGGTCTTTTCTACAGGAGATATTTTCACCTTCATATTTTCTTGAAAAAATGAAAAAATTTTTTTTTACACCGCTGGCTAAAAAAAACCCAACAACCCTGGGAATGGGTATTCTTGCTTTTTCTCAGCATCTTTAACTGTAAGTTACCAAAGGATTTCCACACTGTAATGTGATAAATAGATGGAGCCCTCTGGAGTTATGGAAGTCTGTTTTTGCCACTCATGTTGCCAGACATGTTTTCTGAGGAGACTGCTTTGCCTTGCTGTACTCCAATGCTTCCAGATGTAACAAGACTCAATTTCCTGAGAAAGTTATTATGTGGCATATGGAAGTAAAAGTCCTGTGTCTCAGCAGATTTGTATTTACCACTTACTGGCAATAGGCAATGCCTATTATGCAAATTCATTGTAAAAAGAGACATTACAGGTCTGAAAAGTAACCCACATGACTCTTTCTCTAAGTGCTTCTGTGTCTTCTTTCCTTGTAAACAGGGGAAGACTAACATTATGTGTTTACCTGATAAAAAAACCCAACGGTCTTCCCAGCAACTAGGAAGGAGCTGCTCCTACAGCAGCAGCATTATTGTGAATGACCTTATTCATTTATAATCTTGATCCTATTCTGACAACAAATCCCATCTGTGTGTGTTTGTTTTCTAAAGAAAAGCATTAGCCCCAGTGTGAGGTGTTGGGATTGAAGCAGCTCACCGATATCCACTGGTGTTTTATTTACAGGACTGAAATTGTAATATGTGATGACTCTACTGTTTGTTAGCTGGAGAGTGAGTTCATTACCTTCAGGATCACAAATGTTTACAACTAGTTGCTACTAGAAACTGTTTTGATTCTGTATTGGAAACCACAATCACGTAGTCAACCGTTAAGTCAGCTGCCCAGGGAGACCTGAACTTTCTGCTTCTCCCTTGTAATCCCTCTATTCACTCTGCTTCAGGCTGGCAGGGACAGGATTGTTTATTACTTTAGTGCTTCAAACCTCCCTTATTTTTTGCCCTCACCATGCAAAGGAGGTTAAGGAGTCCTAATTGTTGCCAGAATGGAATAATTTTTTCTCCTGTGAAGAGCTACTTTACATGGGACTCAGTTGATTACTTCAGCCTTGTTCACAGCTGTGTAGGAGTCAGGCTTTCACCCATATAATTCTTCTGTCTCTAGACAGCCTTCATCCCTGTCATTCATAAAACACATAGGAATGCATGGAATCACTTGTGTGTGAAGCTACCTATAATCTATTTATCTTGGAGGTACTAGAGCTGTTATAAATTGCTGTAAACCTGGTTGTCTGAAGCCATGAAAGACAATGAGCTTACTCTTAATAACCAACACAGAAGTAGAAAAAAAGCAGGAGAGGTATAGAGGCTCCTGTCACGATGATTATTGCTCTGGCTGCATCTGCTTTTTGAAAAAGGGAATTAACTGGATGGGCCAGGCCCCTGTTGCATGTCAGTTACATAACAGTTTATAAATTTTCTGTTTAAAAGTAAGCTGTGAAGTTTTACTGTTGAAGTGAATATAGTGTTGTCATTCATGTTTGGAAGTGAACAGGCAAATATGTCCAGGGTGGGGGAGTCCCCCTGCCCACTGCAGATGGCTTCTGGGAAAAGCCAGAAGAAAATGAAAAGAAGATAAAAATGAGGAAGAAAATTACATTTGACTGGTGTCACAGTTTGACTCAGGTCCGACAACAATGCTCTCGATCCCCTCCCCCTCCCACCCAGGTAGGGAAGGAGAGAGAGAAAAAGAGAGAGACTTGGCTGGATTGAAAACTAAACTACACAGCTTTAATTAAAACACTAATGAATGATACAAGAAAATATATACAATTATATACAGATAGATTCAAGTGTAGGCAAAAGCCTCTCGCCTCCCCCCATCCCAGCAACTCCCACAGCACTTCCCTGAACTGGGAAGAGTCCCGAGGAATCCTGGAGCTGCTGCTGGAAAAGAGCAGAGAGTTATGGGGGTCACAAGAGATCAAGGCTGAGGATCGACGGTGATGGATGAACAGAGTCCTCCCTGGACGCCGGCCATGGACGGAAGAGAACACTGGCAGTATAAAACTTAGCAGAAACCCTGTCAGCCCAGAACACATTCAGAGCAAGCCCAAACCAGTCCAGTGCCTCAGCTGAGTCAGTGCAAACCTCAGAGGTGTCATTTTTTCCAGACCTGATCCTGTTTAGCAGTATATGGACCCTGGCTGCAACCCTAACTGCAGGGCCAGAGCTCAGACCTAACTCAGTCACAAGCTCTCAGGCAGACCCTTCCCAAGTAACTTCCCACAAATGCTTTTTTGCTGCACAGGTGCAACATAAAACCACACCTGTGTTTGTGCACACCTCCAGGGATGCCTGTCACATCACCTGGCACCCTTCCCAAGTCTTTCGCGATGTAGTTCCTGGAAAAGCTCCCAGGTCCTTTGCGTTGCACATGAGCCTCCAGCCCATCTTTTCCTCCCGTTGCCTCATGTCTGCAGATCTCGAAGTTGCCAGTAGATGGTACAAAATATCCACACATTGGTTGCCAGGCTTCCCGTTCCACCCTCCAAACAACGTCTGGTTATAAGCTTGTGAAGCGTGGTCTCCATGTAGGTGTCGATCTGCTCTGATTATGCAGCAGCACATGTTGGCCCGCTGTGAGCACAAGGCAATTCACCATTTGATTTTAACGTGGAATTCCCAGGAAAAAAAAAAAAAAAAAAAAAAAAAAAAAAAAAAAAAAAAAAAAAAAAGAGTTATTTATTAATTAAAATGTTCTTTCAAATATTTCAAGGAGTATGGATGCTCTTCACTCTATCATGACATTACATTGCTGTCACAGTTTGACTCAGGTCCGACAACAATGCTCTCGATCCCCTCCCCCTCCCACCCAGGTAGGGAAGGAGAGAGAGAAAAAGAGAGAGACTTGGCTGGATTGAAAACTAAACTACACAGCTTTAATTAAAACACTAATGAATGATACAAGAAAATATATACAATTATATACAGATAT
>NW_009953507.1:1304252-1307110 GCF_000747805.2 Chaetura pelagica | reverse complement strand
TGATGGATGAACAGAGTCCTCCCTGGACGCCGGCCATGGACGGAAGAGAAGGGAAGAAGAAGAAGGAAGGAAGTTGTCTTCTGTGATCTCTGACTTTCCTTTGAGCTTACGTAGATATATGGAATGGAATATCTTTGGCCAATTTTGCTGTCTGTCTAACTCAGCCTCCTACGGGGGGGGGTCACAGATCTCCCCATAGTGTCTGAGCCGGCAGAGTGCAGGTGCAGCCTTGAAGCCTCAGTAGTTAGAAAAACATACCAGTGTCTTATCAGCCTAGCAGAACACACTGTTGCTAGTTACAAGAAAGCTTACTGAAGGAAAAAAAAAATCAGTAAAAAGAAAAATTGGCTTCATCCTGGCTCAAAACAAGGACAACCGGGAAAGTGTTTCTCTTTACTAAGGACCTTTAATTCTACTCTGAACAATAGAGGAGGGGTGAGTGGGAGAAACATCCAGCAGTTCAGAGGGTGAGCAATGACAAAAGCACTGACAGTCTGGAGCAGAGCAGCTGTCGGGCAGCCACTGTACCTGTGTGTATCACTGAATTCAGATCACTTCAGCTGAAATCACCCATGGAACCCAGTAAACATGTCTATACCATGGCAGATTCTGCCAACCTGGGCAATGAACAAAGAAAGTGTAAGTGCAACGAGAAGGGGAAGACAGCAGTTAGCTACCTTGGCCCTGGTGAGACAGCTGGGAAATAGGGGCATAAAGCAGTAATCCTGCATGCTGTTGTTTAGTTCTTCTTTCTGTAGCTGCTGTGTTGCTGTGTTTTCCTTTTGTTCCAAATAAACTATGTTGGTTTCACATTGGTCTCACAGGGAAATGTCAATGGTTGAATTACTGGTATAAGACAGTTACTCAAGTTTCTAACTAGGAGTTCACAAGAGCGTTGTCTAAATGTTTGTAGAAACCCTTACAAATTGAATACACTACCATGGCACAAAGTTTGTGCCAGCTTTCCATTGAGAATGACTTAGTCTCTTATTACTTTTCATCAGGAGACTGCAGGCCTCAAGCTCACTGATTTGAATGGTTTTTCTCCTTGACTTCCCAGACAGGTTTTGGGATTACAAAAATTATTACAAAAATATAGATATAAAAAAAAATTTTAAAAGAAGGGAAGAAAAAGGTGGAAAAAAAGATTACCTAGAAGATAGAAGTATCATGAGGCATTAACCAGGATTTGAATTGAATACTAATTTCCTGTGATTTCCTGACAAAACATTCCTTTTGGTGTTTCTAAACAACATAATCATTCCAATTATCAAAGGAATGCAAACATTTTTTGGACAGTGCAAACACCACATTCACCTCTTCCTTGGTCATGCCAGTAATGTCTGCCATGTAGGCTCCGACCTCTCATCTAAACAGCAGCAAAACTCATTCTGCAAAATAATAATTCTACAGCTTGTTGGGGGAGGCCTGGTTGGCAGCTGCTTCTTCCACCAACTTGTCTTCTTCTCCCCACGCTGTCAGAGGTATAAGAGATTTCACTTCACTAATAAAGAGTGCTGCAAGGAGGATATGAATGCAGCCAAAAAAGAAGCTGTTTTTCAGACAATATCAAACAAAAAGTTTTGTAGAACTTTTTGCAATATGAACTAACTAGTAGGAAAAACATTGTTTTCTTTGCCTGGTAGTTTTTTCTGTTGTAGGCTGTTTTATTGTAAGACAACACATATTTATGACTCTTCATCCACCTTGTGACATGTATCAGTTGTTTCATTTCCAGTCTCAAATGTATGATGCATTTCAGCTTGCTATCGTTCCAGCTGGTGTTGAAACACAAATCTTTTAGCTAAGAGTTTCCAAGGTTTAAAGTACCCATTTGGGGCCCAAGACAGATGGAAGATGTAGCTCATACAAATCCCTGTTGAAATTTGAAGAGGTCAAAGGAATTATATTTTGCCATTGTAAGTGAAATTATTATTTTTTTCTCACATTCTGTCTTTGATCCTCAAAGTAAGCATATCCATAGCAAGAACCTTCAGGATATACTGTTAAAAGAAGTAGAGTTGGATTACTCTCTCTCATGGAAAAGTATGTTAGAGGAAAGAGATTTGTGTAGTCAGATATATTCCCAATATTTTCACACAGAGTGGAGTTCCCATATTTTCATGGGAAATGAGTTTCCACACTCCCCGCCCCGGAACAAACCTTGTGATCCAACCCACATAGAGCAGGTTTCCATCTGGAGGGAGCTGAGACCTGGCATTCCTTGCTGTGTTTCTCAGTACATTGCTTTAGTTATAATCCCATTAATAAGGATACCAGAGTTAGAGAAATAAATACCAGGAGGTAAACTCAGGCTGCCTGTGTGAATGCTTGTTTTCTTGTTCCTGTTTTTTAACTACTGCTTTGTCTGTTCTGAAGCTGTTAATTGATGGTCCTCAATTTCTGTCTAAGTTTGTTTGCTTGGATTTGACATAATTTTCCTGTTCCTTTTTCAACTTTTATCTGTCCAATGTGCTTCAAGTCTCACTTTTCAGCTGAGTCCTCCTTTCCCACTGAGACACAGTACAAGCAAAGTATCTTGAACTTTAAAAAGGTTCTGTTGCCTGAATATTTGTTTACTTCTTAATCCTCCCACTTCTTCCATGTGTGCCATTGGTTAACACTGAGGGTTAGTGATGCCAGTGCCACACTGAGTCATCCCAGTAAAGGATGAGCTCAGGTCTCCTCAGGTTATGTGAGGTTAGTACTGCTCAGTGAGGTGAGTGACAAGAGCTCAGAGAGTTGTGATCAGTGGAGCAGGGTAGAATTGGAGGCCTGTAGCCAAGCGTGTTCACCAGGAGTGAGTACTCAGGCCAGTCTTGTTCAACATATTCATCAGTGACCTAGATGAGGGGAAA
>NW_009953507.1:1299283-1304202 GCF_000747805.2 Chaetura pelagica | reverse complement strand
AAGAGTATATCCTTAGCAAGTTTGCTGATGATACAAAACTAGGAGGAGTGGCTGACACACCAGAAGGTTGTGCTGCCATCCAGTGTGACCTGGACAGGCTGGAGAGTCAGGCAGAGAGGAACTTAAAGAGGTTCAACAAAGTTAAATGTAAGGTTCTGCATCTGGGGAGGAACATGCATAGGTTAGGGGTCGACCTGCTGGAAAGCAGACCTGAGGAGAAGGATCTTGGAGTCCTGATATACAATAGGTTAACCATGAGCCAGCAATGTGCCCTTGTGGCCAAGGAAGCCAATGGCATCCTGGGATGCACTAGGAAGAGTATGGCCGACAGGTTGATTGTGGTCATCCTCCCCCTTTATTCTGCCCTGGTGTGTCCAGTTCTGGGTTCCTCAGTCCAAAAGAGACAGGGAACTACTAGAGACAGCCCAGTGAAGGGCAGCAAAAATGACTGGGGAACTGGAGCAACTGTCATATGAGGAAAGGTTGAGAGAGCTGAGATAGTTCAACCTAGAAAGAAGAAGACCAAGATGAGACCTTATCAATGTCCATAAAGATCTAAAGGGTGGGTGTAAGGAGGATGGAGCCAGATTCTTTTCAATAGTTCCCAGTGACAGGATAAGGGGCAATGGGCACAAGCTGGAACACAAGAAGTTTGATCCAAACATGAAGAAAAACTTCTTTTCTGGGAAGATGACAAAGCACTGGAACAGACTTCCCAGAGAGGCTGTGGATTGCCCTCTGGAGATATTAAAAACACACCTGGATGCAGTCCTGTGTGAAGTGCTGTAGGCAATCTTGTTTTAGCAGGGGTGTTGGACTAGATGATCTTTAAAGGTCTTTCCAATTTCAATGATTCTGTGATTCTTCCTCTTGAAGTCCCCTGCCCACGCTGCTGCATGTTACCATTCAAAAGTTGTACCATTCAAAAGTTCCACCTGGCAGTGTATAGATAATGTCCTAGGTGTGAGGTGGGCTTGGCTGGGATACTATACAACAATTGATAATGGTGGGAAAAAACAGTTGGGATGGAGCCAAATGTACCTGTACCTACAAGGCCTGTCCACATGGCTGCAGCTGTAGACTGTGAACCTCTTCCACTCATTAGAGGGGAAAGCTGCATATGCGTTCCTAAGGTAATATACAACATGAAAACAGAGTACATGTCTCTGTCCTTCCTGTTCTTTAATCTTTCTGCTTCAGTTAAGCCTTTTGAGATAAGTAATTTCACTCTTGTAATTCTTGGTTTGTAGCTCTTGTGGAAAAAGACCTTCTGGTGTTTGTGTAGAGCATATTGTGGTGGGATCCTCTAACCCTGGCTAGAACACTATAGATGCTATTACAATGGTTTTCCTACCAATATCTTCAAAAGATTACCAGTTTTGTCAGCTAGGTAGGAAGCTGTTAAAACATGTGCCTCAAGGCATTTGGGAGACACTAATGTGGGAGAAGAAGAATGTGCATTGACTCGATAAGGTTTTCTCTCAATAAGGTTTTCTAAGCCGCTTTTTTCTGCCTCTTGATTCAATGACTGGAAGAATGCCCACTCCAGAAAGTAAGGATAAAAATGAAGCTTTTCCAAACGTTTGTTTTGGTAGCTGGCACACACTTTTGATAGAGCTTTTAACTTAATTAAATAAATCATTTAACCCTCTTCCTTAATTATGTGCTTTGGAGAATTTGGAAGAAAAATAGAATGTAGAATGTTAAAATGAAGATCAGACAAACACCACCCCAAACAGGAAACCATGAGAGCACCCTGGTGTACACCTACCCTCTCCCATTTCAGAACAACACACTAAGACTGTGCACTGTCTGCTGCGGAAACACCGAGGACATTTTGTTCAGCTGCTGGGATTGGAGCACAATGATACGTTCCAAAGTAGAAGTATCCATCTGGGACATCTTTGCACATAAGAGCAGGCATTCATTTAGGCCGCTGTAGTTACAGTTGCAAAACAGTTTCCACTATAACCTCCTGCTTTCCCATGCTCATAGCTTTCCAAACCAAGAGAGATTTTGACTGGTTTTTGCTATGATGAATCTTTTCTAGACTAGGGTTTGTCTTAGGGAAGGCAACAAAATTAGACAACTTAGTTACATAAAGAAAAAAAAAATCCTTTTTTTTTTTTTTTTTTTTTTTTCCCCATGATGAAACAGTGTAAATATAATTCTTGCTTCTTTTGTCAAGACATTATTAAATCTATGCAATTATAACCACAGGATGTCAGAAAACAATCATTCCAATAATAACTTTGGACATGCACCTTTTTCTGTTTGATTATGAGTACCATATTGCTGTTTGTTCTGGAGAACATTTTCCTTTCTATGTATGTCTCCAGAATTCTATATTTATTATAGAATCATAGCATTGTAGCATGGTTTGGGTTGGAAGGGGCCTTAAATATCATCTAGTTTTAAGCCCCATTATATTTAGAAATAATTACTTTATCACTGAAGACCAGTCTCAGAGGAAATTATTTGAGTGCATGTGTCACTTGTTCCCTAGTCCTGATTTGGCCAGTATATTTTGTGGCTTAATTCCTATATGACATTGTCATTCTCTGTGCTTGCAATAGGTTGACCTTCACTGGTGGCCAGACACCAACCCGGGCACTCTCTTACACCCTCTCTGAAAAAGGGCAAAGGGAGAAAATAAGAAAAGGTTGTGGGTCAAGGTGAAGACAAGAAGATCAGCTGCCAGTTACTATCATGGGCAACACCAACTCAGCCTGGGGAAAATTACTTCAATATATTCCAAATAAAATAAGTTTGGGTAGTCAGAAACAAAGTAAAACAACATCTGCCTCTCACCCCCTAAATTTTCCTAGGCTCAGCTTTGCTCTTTCAATTCTTTACTCCCCTTAGAGGATAAGACAAATCTCTTCTTATTTCATCTTTTCTTTTGTCTTCTCAGCTGTATACAATTCAAGAGAGAAAAGGATCTAAATTCATTATTATCAAAGAATCACGGGATAACAGAATTGTTCTGATTGGAAAAGGCCTATAAGATCATCAAGCCCAACTGTGAACCTAACTCTACCAAGTCCAGTGCTAAACCATGTGTTCAAGCGTGACATTTGTATGTCTTTTAAACACTTCCAGGCAAGATGATTCAACCTTCTCCCTGGGCACCCTATTCCAGTGTTTAATCACCCTTCCAGTGAAGAAACTTCTTCTAATATCCAATCTAAAACTCCCCTAGTGCAACTTGAGACCATTCCTTTGGATAAATAGAAAAAAAAACATTCTTAGAATCAAAAGAAGTCAAGCTGGTTTTAACAGTCACATTTACTGATTTTTTAAATACTGGACTGTGCCACTTCTTAGAATTTGAGACTCACAACTGTATGCCATGCTTGCCTTTTTTTAAGAGTCTTTGCTCACTCATGTCCAGGTTTCACATAAACTCTGTCCAGGAATGCTTTTTTGATGCTTCAGGTATTCTTTCCAAAGATACAATAAGGCCGTAGAAGAGGAGTAATCTAAAGCAAACAACAAAGCAAACAATTAAAACCCCCTCAAACCCCACCAGATATTTAGGAGAATATTAATTTCTGAGCTGTACCCATTATGGGTACCACACCAAATTTCACCATTTCATTTACTTAGAGTAAAGATGACCTCCAGAATGGACATGAAAGTTGTAATATATAGCATATTTTGTGTCCTAGCTCCATATCTTGATAACAAATTGTCACCTGCTCAAACCAGGACACAAATACAATACTTAAAATGTCACTTTTGAAGAGTTTTTTCTCCAGGCTTTCTGTGACCACTACTTAAGCTGAATAATTTCTTATTTCTAATCTGAAGGACATTCTACACTTTAAACTTTGCATTTTGTGAAATCAGCCTTAGAAAACAAAGTAGCAAGAAGCTCTTTATCCTATGACCAACACTCCATATTTGCAGCAGATTTTTTTGGAAGGTTTTAAGCTCTTTGTCCCTGGTGCTGAAGTGGGGAGCTACCTGGCTCTCTTGTCTGAGAGGACAAGAGATAAACTGTGGAGAAAATCTGAGAAGCACAAGGCAGAACAACATTACTCATATGCCCATGAAGGTATGTCATAGTCATAGAAAGATCTAAGCTGGCAAAGACCTCTGGAAGCTGTCTGGTCTAACCTTGGAAAGACAGAAAAAGAAGTAACGTCAAAACTAGCTCAGATTGTGTAGGGTATCATCCTACCAGTTCCTTTACGTTCTCTTTGTGCTCTATGCTCTGTCCCCATAACTGTCTTTGTAAACCTCTACTGTGCTCTTTTCAATTTGTCAACATCTTTCTTCCACGGATAAGATACCATTAAGAAGGTAACAAGTAAAATGCCATACATGGCATATACAATCCCCCCTGTTCCAAAAACATATACACAGCTTTTTGCTTTTCAGTTATTCTTCATGCACTACTCTCAGATGTAAACAATTCTGGCTGGAGGTGAAAATGTAAAAGTACCTTTCGCATTTTGTATGGGAAGATAAAAGTGTCTACTTTGTGCCCTGCATTTCATGCCCTTTAGGTGTTGCATAACCTGACATTCACATGGATACAAATGTTTTTAGGTTTTCACAGGCATGCTCTTGGTGGGAAGGTAGGTCAGGAAGACAGAATCTCTCCCCCAGTCTGTGGGAAACAGCCGATTTCAACATGATGATGCAGCAGTGGCTGCTATCCCTGTACATGGATTAGTACTCACACAGTCTGAGTTCAGTGTATTGGCTGTTTTGGTATTCCTGCTTCTGTGAACCCTCAATAAATACTCAGTTTAGCCACTGACTTAGTTTCTTTAGCATACACGAGGTAACATAATTTCTCATCTCTTAAATCCTGTGGGGGCTGAGGGAACACTCATAGAGACTGATTTAGGTTTTTGCATGAAGCTAATTCTCTGTCACACGTCCCCAAATCAGCTTTTAAACAAACC
>NW_009953507.1:1298828-1299190 GCF_000747805.2 Chaetura pelagica | reverse complement strand
ACGGCCTGCCGCTGTCCCTCCCACGGCAGCGGCTCGATCCGCAGGGCTGTCGGAGGGTGGCAATGTAGGAACGCAAAATGAGCACATGGCCAGTTCAGGGGAGCTGCTCCAGGCTGGGAGCAGCCGGCTTTCCTGACACAGCGCCGGCCTTCCCTTTCTTTACTGCCCTCACCCTCGGTGTCTGCAGCTCCGTGCAAAGCGAGTCAGGGCGGTCCTGGGGAAACGCCGTCCCTCACGCGGGACTGTCTCGTACGCGGCAAACCTTCCAGAGACAAACACACTCCTCTTATTTACAGCTCAGCCGTGCTGAATTTGCACCAGAGCTGCAGGAGGCAACGGAGCGGGCGGCCTCTCGCTGAGCT
>NW_009953507.1:1264164-1289057 GCF_000747805.2 Chaetura pelagica | reverse complement strand
CACACCCCACACCCCCACACACCCCCACACACCCCCACACACCCCCACCCCCACATCTCCCCACATCCCTGCCTGGGCCTGCACAGAGCTGGAGGGTGCGTCTCTGTTCCTCAAAAACAAGGCCCAAGACCAAGGCTGCTGGTGATTCCTCTTGATGTCACCTTCCATACTTAATATGGGAAATTCTCTCTCTCCGCTTTCATTAGCTGTGCAGGGATGTGTGACCACGGTACTCCCAACCTCCAGGTGTTCTCGGGCAGTGGCTTCCTCCTGACCCTCACATTGACAGGGGTTAGGTACCTCATTACTACTTTTTAGTAAAACACTCCCACGGTGAACTGTGCGATAGCACAGGTGACAAGCACTGAAATCCTTTGCTTTGTGCTAATTTGGCTGGAAGGATTCAAGTATATCTAACTTCATAACAAGGAATAGCTAGGAGAAGAAGTGCTTTCTGTTGCCCATATATACAGGTATACAAGGAACTAACAGTGTGCAGGCAGGGCAGCCAACCTCACCAGTTTTCCCAGTAAATAATAGTTACGTTTGCCCTTCAAAGTAAAAATTATGTTTTCTTGTCCTAACTGCTGCTGGTAGGGGTTTGCACCAGAAGATGGTGCAGAGGCACTGGGGTGACTGGGGAGCAGGGAGCACCTTCAGGGATGGACTAGCATTTCTCTCAGATCCCTGTGCCCTGGGCCACAGCGAAGGGAGGAGGTCCTTCTGCAGACTGAAGCACGAGAAATGTTCACTTCTGTTTTTGGAATACCTGTGATTTTTTGAAAATGTTTGCTTCACAGCTGGGAGCATGATGACTGTCATCCTTTTCCCACTAGGATTTGGATTAAGGATGCAGTTCAGTGCCTGCTGAGATGAGTCATAATTCATTTTAATATCTCTTTTGGTGGCTAAGAATAAATTTTGTTGTGAAAGTGCTACAGTATCTTCTTCAGAACAAATGCTGTCCTCTCTGGACTTAGAAAAGAGCTGAGCTTGCAAGTGGAAGGAGTCCAGCCCCATTTTTAGCATAGCCCCTTATCTTTTGGGTTTGAGTTGTATATCTTCAACAAACGAGATACAAGCATAAAGGGAATTTGTCATAAAATTTTTCAATAAATTCATATATTAAAATGTATTCCTTCCCCAATCATTTTATTGTCGTCATTCCATCTGCCACATCTAATTTATAGGGTGAGATCTCCTGGAACAGTGACTCATCTTTTCCTTATAAAGCACCATGCACCCAAAACTATATTAATAAAAGAATAGTAAAGCAATCTTCTTGTCTTTTAGGGACTGAGACAGACATAGCTGATTGTGTTGCAGATGATAGTGAAGATGTAGTATAGTTTGCGTCTATCTTGGGTAAGGCTGAGAACTGATACTTCAAGGAGTATAAAAAACAGAGGCCCATGGATGAATATTCAAAGCAATCAGATCTGAAAATAGAAATCAAGGGTCAGGACCCCGAAGAAAAAGCACCATCATGCAAACAATTTGCATTATCTCCAGCTGAGAATCTCAGTACTACTGACAAGCAACCATGATCCAAACCATAGAACATCTTATGAGATAACGCAATAATGCTATTCCACTGAAAAAGGAGAACACAAAGGAAGTTATGTGCCAAAGAAATTAATTTCACTTTGAATATGGATTTTATTTATTTATTTATTTGTTTATTTATTTTTGCTATGGAGTGATCATTCCACATGAATAGATAAATGTGGGAAGTTTGCAATTCTTATTTCCTGATCTTTCTGCTGGTTATCTGAGGCTGGAAGTTATAAATTTATTGATGAGGGTGTGGGAAAGACACAGAGTTTGTTGGTTCTCAACACTAAAACAGAATTTTAATAATGTAAGCTGCTTCAACCACAGTCTCTGCTCACTATGCTATATTCACTACTACAGTATAGTGTTGGCATAGGATGTCATTATTTAATGTTTGAAACAATTAACACAGAGTGCTTTTAAATAATTGATATGAGCAGATTCCAGACAGACTATTTCACACATTTTAATTCTCAAACAATATATTCCTTAGCAGATGCCCGTAATTGGGGTTATATGTGTAAAATAAAGTAGAAGAACATGCATGGAGTTCGCTTATATTCTTTTGCAGATCTACTGTATAACATAATGATATGCTTTAGTTTAGGATAAGCTTGACAAACATCTTCATTTCTTCAGTTAATATCAGATATTTATAGCTTAAGCAAAATAGAAGATGACAGAAGAGTGGACAAGCTGTTTATATGAGCTAAAGAAATAATTACCAGATTATTCATGGCACTGTAAAGAGTAGGAATGATAAGCAGCCCAGCTATTGTAATGTGATTAGCTAATGTTAGTTAAGCATTCTGAAGACAGAAAGAACTCTGCAAAGGTTAGACATTATTATTATCACTGTTAATTCAGAGTGATGTACTGTGTAAAGCCTGCAGAAACTGAAATTTAGAACTGAGAGATTTACAGATATGATAGAGCATTACCAGCTGCTGAGATCTCTCTGCTTGTTCCTTGCTGGGGTCTGAGTAGCTAGTCATTTGAAGATACCTCATAGATTGTGACAGAGATATAGAGTGTATCACAGTAGGAGGGACTGATGTGGGTCAAGCTGTGTGCCAGGCTGCCTCTCTCCAGCTGCCCTGTGGGTCTGCTGGTCCCACACAAGGACCAGCAACCCTGAGAGATGCAGGTTGCCACTCACAACACTCTATGGGCCTGGCACACCTTTGAACATAATCCAAAAGGGCATAACATCCTGAAAATGTTAACTTTCTTTGGCTGCAGCATTGTATTTCTGGGCATCTTGGTATTTAAGCTATGGAATACTGCCCTAGGCAAGATTTCTTGAATGTATTGCACAAAACAAAAGATGCTTCCCTAGAATGTTTTTTTCCATCAGGGTACTGTTACGCTGAACTAGTTAAAAATAAGTATTTTTAATTCTAAAGGAAATTCTGGTGTTTTAAAAGCATTACTGCTCCAGCCTGAAAACGGAATAAATGACAACTCCTTTCTCTACTAAATGCTAATTTTAGCAATAATTCTTATACTAATACTACTAATGAACTGCTTCTCAATAATTTCCTTTTGTTCAGTTTGAAATTTTTTATTGAAATCAATAAACGTATTTTAAATATATAATTATTGGGAAAACACATATTTTAATAAAAAAAATATTCTATGAAATATTCAATATAGCTTTTCCATGCTAAGTGTGTATCTCATAAAAAGCATTGGATAACTATTCAGTCTTCTAGGAGTAAGCTAGAAAGAAATTAAGGCTGATGAATGAAGACAGAATTAGGAATCAGAGTTGATCTTAAAAAATGGCCTGAAATTCAGGTGACAATGCTGCATGACCAGTTCCTCCATTCCTTTTAATCTGGTAAACTTCTGTATTTTAAAATTCTGGGGAAGTCTTTTCAAAGAACAAGTAGATGCCTGCTCCAGCTGGAGTGGGATGCTATATTCACCTTTCAGATTTATTGCCAATATCTGTGCTAGAATGAGCATCAATAATAGTTTGCAAATTCACTAACTGAAGAAATTCCCCATCCTGAAGTCTTATGAATCTGGCATACTGGACAGAACAAGCAAAGAGATGAAATCAGAGAGGGAGGAGAAAACAATAAAAAGAGGAGTGCTGGGAAGCAGCTGATTTACCACATGACATTTGGAGCATTTTCCAGATGCTGGTGGGTCTTACCACTGACTTCAGACCTTTCAATTCATTGGGAGTTGACATTCAGAGTAACAGGATTATAACGGCTCTTAAAAGAGCTCTGAGAGAAAATCTGAAGTGATTCAGAAGATGATTCACTCATATTGATAGCAAAATATCTGCAGTAGCTAAACATGACAGATACAGTGGGTACAGAGACAGCCAAGCCAAGTCTAAATTGGAGTTCTGAGCATGCATTTTAGTCATCCAGATAACAGGCCATGGGTTGTGAGAAACCAGTGTCACTGAAGAGCACTGCATTATCTTCAGCATAAGTACTCCCAAGGTACAAAACATTTGGCCCCTTAAAATTGACTGTTGTCAATTTTGGGGTGTGAATCAGACTAACAATTTAAAATATTATCTCTGCTATTATTTCCCAGCTAATTTGTATTAGGAGAACTGAATTTAATTTAACACAAGCTTCCTCTGTGTTACAGAACTTGGCACTGGTACTTCTGTTGATTCATCACCTGTGATGACAAAATAGAGCTGCAAGATCACCACAGATCAAAGCATCTGTACCAGTACTGCATGTCCTCACTATTTGCGCTTTTGTTTGTAAAAGACCATGTAGATCTTTAGGCATCTATAGATGCAACACACTATGGGATGTGGAAGTCATATATCACAAGAAAAACAATTCACACTATGGGCACAGTGGGTGGAGTTTTCAGCTTGTCCAGGTAGCACAAATGAGGTATTTAGAATATTAAAGAGGAAAATAGTGGGAAACTGACAGTCTCCTTCCACTGTGTGATTTGACCTTTCCCTTATCTTTGCCACACCTGTGGCTCTGAGTGCCTCCAGTCTCTTGTGGTAGGAGTCTTAATGTGAATGCCACTAGCTTGGATTTACTTGTGGTGAACTGGGCCATCAATTGTCAGTCGTACCCCAGGCATGTAGAAATGAGAAGCTATGATGAAAACTATGGATCAGGAATAGTCTGGCAAGGGAAGAGAAAGGGTGCTGCAACAAAGGTCTAGGGCTTGAAGGCATTTGTGGATCTATTGATTTATCATCTGAACATTCTTAAATTATTTTGCTTATCTGAGGAAGCTTGCATGTATTCTTGGGTTTAAGGCAAACAACAGAGGTTGCAAAACCTTAATGTATGAACAGCAACTTTCTTAAGGGTGGGGTGCATTCCAGTAAACTCTCAAGAGCACTGTACTCCTGGAGCTAGACATAGGGACCCTGGTGTCTTGGTGTGTCATGGTTAAGTTGCTTGCATATTTGGACAGACATGACCACTTTGGTAATTCCACTGGAAGCCACTTTTTTCTTAATTGGAAATTACATGGAAGTGTTCAAGATCACCATGAGCCCTGATAGTCTGGACAAATTAATTACATGGAACAAAACAGGGCAAAGTGGGATAGTAAAAGACAGTCTGCAACCTGTTAATAACACAGACTGGCCTCTCATTGACTCTATGTTGCTTTTTCTTTTCAGCAGCATCCATCTATCCCAGTAATCAAATAGACCTTGGGAGTAATACTTTCACAGAAAGCTTTGCAAAGGCACTCTCACAAGGGCTGAGAGAGAAAATCAAAGATAGCACATCTCTCTGATTTACAATGCCTTTTATATCAATAATATCAATTTGCTATTGCAAATGAAACATAGGCCTCTTTGCTTATGAGAGGAACTTGATAGTGAAGATCTTCTGTACCATTGCTGTGGCATGTTAAACAAGCATCCTTCCTTACAACAACAAGGAAGAGAGCTTGGGGAGGGACTAAGGACCCACAAAAGATCTGTGGAAGGAAAGATTTCATATCTACCAGTAAAATTATGAATTCTGGTGTTGTTCTTAGGTTCTGTAGCCGATGTTACTCACAGCTATAACAATAAAGAGAATAAGCTGGCCCCATCCAAACTGCCTACTTGGAAAGGCCCCTGTCATATCAAGGGAGCGTCCTGTTTGACAGAGCTCCCATCCCAGGGACCATCTTGGCAGCGTTGCAGGATGCAGAGGAGCAAGTTCCAGTGCTTGAGAATATTCTCTGACACTGTTTACTCTACAGGAGAGATACATCCAAAGAGTAAGTAAAACTCTGCAGGTTGTTTCCACTTCTATTTCCTTAAGACAGGTGTGGCAGGATAAGCATAACTATGATTTTAGGTCCAAAAATGTCCTGCCTATCTTTGTTGCTTTATGAGGTTGGACTCAGTTCTCTTTCCCACATAAAGCGTTTTTCCTAAATCCTTTTTTCTCCTATGGTCATTTTCTACCTTCTTTGTACTGTACCCTCAGCAAAAAGAACCCCTCTGCTACAAAATAAAGCTTCTCTGTTCTTTGGTTTGGGGATTTTCCTTTTTTGTTTGTATGTGTGTACTTCCCCAGAGATAAACAGGTTTTCCACTAGGTATTCTTTTTAGTTCAGCCTCTGTTCCCCCACTTGTTAATGGCATTTTTGTTTGTGCTGTAACTTTTTCTGAAAGGGTGGGGAGAGGTATTGGAAAATATTCTTATGGCTAGCTATGCAATGAAGTGTTAAATGACACAGCAATTTCATAACAAGAATTGGGATTATTTAAATTACCTCATAGATAAATTCCCCAAAATACCAGGTTACACTCACGTGGCCTAATCCTGGCCTAGAGAGCAGCTCTTAATTCTCTGTTCCCTAAAATAATCTGTCATCACTTATTTTGACAATTTTAGCTATCTTGTTTTAAGTAAACATGTTTAGGTGGCATTTCATCTGGGAAATATTGAGCCAGTAACACAAAGAGCAGAATTTCTTTTACCAATTAAAAGAGAGTATCTAGGAGCACCAAAGATTTGTCTTCTTTGATTTGAAAATAGAAATCTCTTGCATAAATTAGTTTCTCACGAATGAGGATCTTAATGTTGATACATGACTCTGATGGATAATCAGATAAATATTTTCATTTGGTGCTATGTAATTTGAATAATAATCTTAAAGAACAGGCGTGCATAGTTTTGGTTAAAAAAAAAAAAAGTGATGAAAAATCTGAAGTGTCACATTAAACTACCATAGTTGTAGATCATATTTTTAAATCCCAGTTCTTTATCTTATGTGAAAAAAGCGTGAGTGGTTCAGATTAGAAACATGAACAAAGATGTGGAATTTGGATTCTTGGATGGAAAGAAAATGAATGTGAAGACAGAACCTATGTTCCTTTCCATGCTGCTAACCTTCAAACATATATCATTAGTCTCATGAGACATGGTGTTACCTTAAAAATTCCAGTTTGTATACTTAGATTTTCTTTATAGCCTCATGACTACAATGACCTGTGAAAGCATGAGAGAAGCTTGTTCATTTAGTTCCAAATTCAGAAAGCAACCTGAAAAAGACATGTAAAGAAATTGTTGGGTTTGCTCACCAATATTTAATGATTCCCACTTTGCTGGTCAGCTCTCTCTGCATTTTCTTTAGCTCAAAGAATGCTTTTGCAGCAGAGGGATACAACTCTCATCCTCTGTGAGGTTCTGTGAGCTAGAGCCACTGCTATGCAGCATTACAAGTGCAGTGACCTACCAGTCTGGGCTCTACAAACTCCAAAGCAAAAGCACATATGGAACTCCATGGATTGCCTACAAACATCGCATATTGCTTACATCTGCAATTTTTCAGTAATACAAAATTTTACATGGTCTTGTGCATTTCTTCATTTCTTAATTCCAAATCCCAATGGATTAATTTTTTAAAATTCTCATGCGTAATAATAACACTAAAATTACCGTTGAGCCAACACAGGAAAAATACTGCAAAGGTGACAGTTGTTAAGATGCTTCACACATCTTTTGTCCAGCAGTTCAGACAAGTAGAACAGAAGCCAAAATGCAGTAACAAATAACAAATAATAGTAAGATTGCCTTTTTTTGTACTTGCAGATAAAATGTGAAATAAGAAAAATAAATAACATGAAACTTCATGTGCATAAATACAGCTTCTAGGCTCTGGCCTGCATGGGCTTACAGCTTCTCTTGAGAGCCTGAGCACTCTGCATCCTGCAACCTGCTCCCATGCTGAGGTATATTCCTCCCCTCTTCCTTGTGTATGATGTGCCCACAGCTGAGAGTCCTGGCAGTTGTTTCAAACAGTGACCTGTGGGCAGCAGGTGGTGAAAGGTGCTCATTCTCTGATGAATATAAATAGATTTTAAAAAAGATTTAAAAATCAATTTCCTTGTGGAGACCAAAATATTCCAGAGAACAGATCTTACACTGTCTGTTACAAAGCTTTTAAGGAAAACAGAAAATCTTAAAAAGCTTAGCAAGACTCGAGTGGCTCAATTCAAATAATTTTACTGGAATTCAAGTAGCAAAACCTCTGTGCTTTGTTTTGGAAATGTACTGGGAGTACATATTAATTCCCATATATATGTTCCCCATGTATGTGAAACTATGATAAATATGACTTCGCTTCCCGCTATTTTCAGATATTATTTTCATTATTAATATGATAACACTTAAGCAAGGAGTTTTCATGCTTTATATATCAGTTTAACTCAATAAATATGAGATAATTTGCATAGAGGTGCTAATATAAACTCGCACACCATGAGTAGCATGATCAGGGTAGATTACTTGTGTGCTTATTCCAGTTGTGAAAAGCCTGGCTTCCAAGGCATTCTGCCATGAGAAGCAATCATTGTGCTGAGAAAAATGATCACAACTTGTAGGAACTTTAAAAGCTGCTGGAAGTAACTCTGGGTTTTTAATTTGTTGTCTCTTAAACTGTGGGTGGCAGCAGCGTCCATGCAGAGGGAATTTTTGGAAGCCTCCCTCAGGGCCCTGACCTCCAATGAATGTTTCTGGAGGAGGCAGCATTAATTGCTGCCCCAAGACTGGAAAGCTGAGCTCACAACAGGCAAACATATTAGTTTGTAAGTGAAGGATTAAGTCAGGAAACCTTGCTAATAACCTTGTTCAGTAGCTCCATAATCACCACAGTATGATGGTGAGTAATTTGCAGTGTTTGTGAGTGTGAGTTCAGTGGCCCTCTAATTGACTCAGTTTCCAATTCTGGATAGCTGTGCTGCTACTTGGAATAATTCTGAAAGATGATCTTTAAACAATACTCGATGTGTCATGGCACATGTGGCATTCCTAACTTCCACTTCTAGCTTTCCTCATTTGGATGATTTACAGGCTTGTATAAATCAGCCTTGAACTTAAGTGGGTGCCTGTTCTTTTGCTGATTCATACTCCCGCCATTGTAAGCAAAGTTATGCCCTCATACTGTCTCTATTATGCACAGGCTTTGCCTGCCTTGAATCTGAATTTGCAAGAAAGAGTGTAGCTTTTGCAGAGATTACTAGTTCTGATTCTTTTCTGTCTGCATGAGAAACAAGTTGAATATTTTATGAATAAGCAGGTAAAGCACAACTTCTGTGGCAGAATCAGCATTCTAACTGTCCTCCTGGTAAATAATTGCATGACAACTGGGGAAAGTTGAAGTGAGCCAGAAGTGAAGATATCCCTGATTCACCCACTCCAACACGATATATGCAAATGACTTGAAGGTCACATTTATATTTTAAGTTCTCTTTGACTGTGCTTTCACGTGCTAGTTTCTAATAATGATTAAAACACATTGACAATGACATTTTTCAAGGGCATTACGAAAGCACAAGGCAACATAAAAACCAAATATTTCATCTTGAACAACAGATTCCTGCACTTGTAAAGGACACAGCATGCAATGAACAATCCACAAACTATGCTGTGCTTTCCAGATGTTAAATGTAAACAGATTTGTTGTAAGTGTTTGAGGTTTTTGAACTCAGTGAGGGGATTTCCCTCATTAAGCTTTGGAAATCTCAGCCAACATTTGAATCAGATAGTCTGATCCAAACAGTCCTACTTGGTAATGTTTCTCCCCAGACTTGCAGTGGAGTTGGCTGTGACACAGGAGGATGAGATGGTTTACTCATGGTTTTTCAGAATCAACTCTTCTCCTTTATAGAAAATTTGACCTTTTACTTCTAAGACTTCCTGATATCACCAGACCTCACAATATGTTCAGAATAGCACAAGAATGAATAGTAGTGCAAAATCAACTCAATGAACTTGAGTATCAGGGCTAGTTTGCACTATTACCTAAAAATGAGAAACCTAAAGGCAACTGCAAACTAGATTGTTAAAGTTTCTTTCCTCCTCTGCTGAAAGTAGTTAAAGTGGCCAGAACAGGGAATAGGAACAAACTGAACTGGACTCACTACTCATGCGTGGAGGGCTGGGTTTTTTCAGAAGTGCAGTATGTGAGTCACAGTCTTCTCACGCAGAGTTCAGTGTAAAATGCCCATTGACAGCAGCGGGAACACTGTGAAACTCTACCCTGCAATTTATTGATATGATCTCTCTGTAAAGAAGAGAAAAAAGATCCAGCTCCCACGCCAGACAATTCACAATCTAGACACAGGGATCAGAGGGTGAGAGGTGCAAAGGAGAGTGATGAGAGGCAGTGCACAATCTGTAGTAATAAAATGGAACAGTGTCTCACTCATGGCATATTCACACCTTATGAGGTTTTCAAGTGTTTTGACTTTAGCTTCATTTTACTTGTTTACTCAGATCAAGAGGTGGATGCAGTTTTACATCATTATTTTGAGAAGAAATATTGTTTGTACACAGTGAAATAAATTAATAGTTTATCAATGGAAAATGCAATGCTGGGTTGACAGCAGGTCTCAAATCCCACATTCCTCCTCTAAACTCATCCTATGGAAGAGTCATTTTAAACCCCAGATTGTACCAATACTCCAAGTGAATAATGTTACATCTAATGTAAAGAAAAGCTAACAATACTTCAAAATTATAAAAAACCTGAAAAATATTTTTTATCATTTCCTATTTTTTTGGATGCTAGAAATTTAAAGTAGACACTGGGAAGTGTCTGTCAGGAACACAGTATGACTCTGTGTGGTAAGTGTCCTGCTACTTGGGAGTCAGTGAGCATAGAACACCTCTCAACAGGAGATGCTGCAACTCAGGGCATCCTAGCCTAGCCTAGCCTGGCTTAGCCTAGCCTATCCATGCCAGGCCATATGCCACTTTAAATGACCACACATGCAGGCTGTGGACAGCTCTTTAAACTGACACAACTGTCTGTGACCATCTGTTTTGGCTTGCTTACAAATGATTTAGTTCAGCTCTTTAAGGTCAAACCTTTAATTGTGTACAGAGAGTTAGCTTCATTCCTTTTAATGAATGTAAGATGAAATTTATTCACTGAGAACTGGGCCTGACCATAACACTCCATACTAACTCTTAATTCCTTGGGGTGGTAGGTGTTAGTAAAAGTCTTACAAGAAAATGCTCAGCAAAAGTGCTAATATCCAATCTATATATGATAGCAGGTCTAGGTTTGTCACGGACCCACAATATGTCTTGGCAATGGAGACCTTACAGAAGACAGGCTCTGATGGTTTACAGTCCTGCTTTGTTCCTAAATTCCTTTGAGGACAGCTGTTTTCACCTATATCAAGAAAAGCCTGACCAGTAACAAATTAATCTGGCATATTCCATCAGTTATGAAGACACATGAATTAGCCTTAACGAACTCAACTCAAAACTTGTGAATGCAGGATGGAAGAATTATGCGCTTTTTTTTTTCCCCCCCTTGCTTTAAAAACTTTGAAATACCTATGGTGATAGAGGGTCAGAGAAGAAAAGGCTGCCTGATAGTTTTGTCAATGGGATGGCTAGCTAACCAAAGATACATATGTGACATAACTGGAAGAAAATAAAATAACTGAAGAATGTTTCTGTCTTCAGTAGCATTTTTTATTTCTTTCTGAGACTGAAAATGAAGAAAATAATTTCTCACTATATTTGTCACTGTGTCTTTTTTTTTTATTATTTTTTTTTCTCCTCATAACATTTACTTCTCTTATGGATAAGACTTGTGGCCACTTAAGCAAACCTCAAGTTTTCTCTTTTTCACATGCCTAAATAAAGAGTGTAACATGTAAAGATATGTATTTATTATGGGTGCCTTTGGTTTGTGATGGGTTACGTGTCTGGGAGTGGAGTGCTTAAAGGGCTTGCCAACATCTCATCATTCCCAAATAGTCAGAAATATTGGCATAACTGTGGCATAATTCAACTTATGAACCAAAGAAACTTCCTCATGCCTTTGCCTACGTAGCATGTAGAACATATTTACAAAAAGCGTTATTTTTAATTTTTATTTGTGTTTGTTTCATCACCTTTAACTTAATTTTACATCATAAACATTGAGAGATGTGGAAGAAACTGTGCCCAGCAGTCTGCACTCTCACCTAGAATCATCCGATACTGGTCATGGGGACCTGCCCACTTGATGGAGCAGATGATGCCTGACTCAGTGTGCCCGAGGAAGACAGCAAAATATTAGATCTCTTCCAATAATGTTGAGGGGAGGTGGGAAGAATGCCTTCCTGACCACAGATTTGGCAACCGGTTCACTTTGTACATGTGAGTAAAGAACTATTACACTAACAAGCAGCTCGTTTGTATCCTGAGGTACTGTTTGTGTCCCAGTAATTTTCCATTTCCATTTGCCCCTTTTTAGTTAATTTCAATTATTCAGTCCATTTCATTGTATGGGAAGAGAATTTAAAGCCTTCATCTAGTCTCAAAGGATTTGATATCAAGCACTTAGGTAGCAGTAGTTGCACTGCAGGTGGGACTTGGGTCACCTAAGCATAGCCATTTAAAAAGGAGGTCTTGCCATGAAGTCAGACTATTGTCACTGGAGGAAGTTTAAGATAGACAGATGCAGATTAATCCAAAGGGAAGCTCAAACTTTTCTAAGATTTTAGGAGAGGTATAACAGTTTGCCCCCTCTAAATGCCAGTCTCTTCTGGCTGTATTACAATTACTTATTCAGACTACATGCTTGAATTCATGGTGGCTAATGTTGGCTGGATGAGTCCCATTCTCCTTCTGATCTCCCTAGTGCTGGTGGAGTCAATATGCTTAATCAGAGTGACTGATGATGCACAGAACAGAAATTATTAAACATTCAAATGCCAGTCTATGGAAAACGGGGCCCAATATTCAGAAAGGAGAGAGATAAAGCCTATCTCCAAGTGCACCAGATTCTGCTCCTTGGCCACACTAGTGTAAACCTGGAATAATTCCATTAACAGTAATGTAAACCAAAGAGGACTTTGGATCAATGTTCTTTGCTGATATAGTTTACATTACCAGGAGTGACCATATTTTGCTGTTCTTTTGTTGTTTGTTTGCCTTACAATAAAATAATTTTACTTCCTCTTTGCGTTTTAAAGTTGAGGTAAGGGAATGAGAGAACAAGGGTTATTCAGATGCATTTGAAGAAAAATAAAATTAGAAAAAAGTCAACATTAGGAATACAAGCCAAGATTTTTGGTGCATTTCTCATTAATTATTATACTTTCCCTAGGTGGAAGGATTTACTTCTATCAAGCAATTCACAGTTAATTGCACATGCTAAAATGCTACTTACAATAATGAAACAGAGTTCTGACTTTTTGTCACTAGATACCCTCCATTTCTAGTGTGCAATGTTTTTAAAAGGACTAACTGTATTCTCAGGAAATTGTGCTGAGATTTTACTTCACAGAAAAACAATAATTAGAAGTGCCATCGATGTGAGAAAATTCTTCCACTCTCATCTGAACAGATTTAAATTATGTTGCTGATTGTATTTACAAAATATCCGTGGCAAGTACAGTGTGTCTGTGCTGAAGTCAATGAAGCATACAATGAACAGGACACAGTCACATGAGGCTTGAATTCATTCCAGTTTGTACTCTGGAAATTTTTATTTATTTATTTATTTTTAACTCAGATGATTGCAGTGACCAACATGTGATTTAGAGTGAGGATCACTCGGGTCAGGCCTGCAGAAGCTAGTGGCAGCGTGCCTGAAAGCAGTTCAGACCAGGAATGTTTGTATGTGGTGGTTCAGAGATGGTCACATGCAGATAGAGATAATTTTTGAGAGAATGTCAGTGCAGCTGGGGCTGTTTCATACTGAAATACAACAGAGTGTTCTTGAATGGTAAACCATCCTGAGAAAACACCTGAAAGCTGCATACCCCTTTGCCATCAAAGAGAGGGTAGCTGTTCTCTTCTCTCAGGCTTTTTCCCAGGTTTAGGTCTCCCCCGGACATGTCTCAGGGCAGATTTCAGTTTCACAGACATCAAGCAGCTGACACACAGAGAAGTTCCTTGTACTGCTTAAATACATGACATGTACATACGTCATGTCAATGCTTTATACTAAAGTTTACATGTCCTTAAATAAACAAAATATTTAAAAATAAAGTTACAATAATGTAGCAATTATGGAAAGAGAGGTCCTTAGGAGCTTTGCTGTTACTCTGTGTACATGCTTTAAGCCATACCTAAGCCTGAGCCAAGTTCTCTGTGTGCAAATTGTACGTTGCCCTCACTCCGCCTGGGTGTTTTGCATCACTGCTAACCCATGGCTCTGCTATTCCCTCTGTTGCACAGACCTCTGCAACCTTAACACAGCTTTCCAAGGAAAAGTGCTGAAGTGTTTAGCAGAAAGAAGCCACTGATCATGTCCTCAGACACAGAGCAAGTGCAGAAACAGGATGCCACCAGCTGAATTGGTAACAGAGATATCTTAAACCACTTCTGTCTTTCTGATTCATCTCACCCAAACTATCTTGGGTGTTTCCTGAAAATAGCAGTTGAAAGCCATTGAAACAATTTTCTACCAACAGCGGTTTTTTTCTCTTCAGATGTAAACTCTATGTTCCCATCAAACATCAAGGGTGAAAAATCCTCACTCATCTATGTGATAGAAAGAGCACTCAAGTCTATCATTCAATGTAATTATTTAACAGCTCCTCCACATTAGTCAGACCTTGGAGTTTGGAGGATTGTTAGTATTTAAAACAAAGTTGCAACATCCTTGGTATTAAGTTGTCCTGAAGGAAGCCACTTTCTAGGTACGGAACATATAAATAAGCACAATGTACGCTGGAATATTTAGGGAAGTGGAGCTAAAGCACAGATGTACTGACACCCTCACCTTTCTGACAAATACCTGTGAAAGAGTCATAGGCAAAAAACATGATAACATGAAGGTAAAGACAGATCCTCGAGCCATGCAACAGTTAAGGACTGTAATGCTGCACACCAGGATGGTAAGCAGGCAGATTCCCTGCATGTGAGATGCATTCCCTGCTCCTACTGAGGCATCTGGGAGCAGAGAGAGCCATGGCACCAATAAGTAGCAGTATAAGCAGATGAACACTGGCTCCTGCTACTCATATGGGACTAAATTTATAGAAAATGAAAATGATTGGGAAAGTAATTACAAGGGCTGGCAGCTTGCCATTGTATAAGGCTGTGACAGATGTGTCTCACACAGTACACTCTATTTAAGTAAGATATTGCTTATAATGAACCATACTTACATTGCTGTTCCTTCTCCTTCACTTAACTCATTTAGGTAACTCATGCTGGAATGATCTTGTGATTAAGATCAAAGTAATCTGATTTAGTAGCTAGTTCATCTTTAAAAGTCTGGAAACATTTTTTGTCCAATATTTTGTTGCCTATTTTCTCTTCCAAAACTCTCTTTCAACAGATAGAAAGGAAGGGGGATGAACTGTGTGAGGTACACTCAGATTCCATGGAAATATCAAGGGCTTAGATCATAGAATCATAGAATGCCAGGTTAGAAGGCACCTCAAGGATCATCTGGTCCAACCTTTCTAGGTTAGCTTATATGAGATGACTCAGCTGAGACTTAAAACTGACCAATGGAGGGGAATCCACCACTTCCCTTGGGAGATTAACCCAATGTCTGACTGTTCTCATGGTGAAAACTTGTCCTCAGGAGTCCGATCAGAATCTCTCCAAGAGCAACTTGTGCCCATTACTCCTTGTCTTCTTCATGTGAGTCCTTGTAAATAGGGAGTCTCCATCTTCTTGGTAGCCACACTTTCAGTACTGGAACATGGTAATAAGGTCTCTCCTAATCCTTCTCTTCTCAAGACTGAACAAACCCAGTTCTCTCAGCCTCTCCTCATATGGCAGGTACTCCAGCCCTCTGATCATCATTGTGGTCCTTCTCTGGAGCGTCCTCAGCCTGTCTGAATCCTTTTTGTAGAGTAGGGGCCAAAACTGAACACAATACTCCAGATGTGGTCTGACAAGTCCCAAGTACAGCGGGATGACGACTTCTTCAGCTCTGCTGGTGATGCCCTTGTTGATGCAGCCCAGCATCCTGCTGGCTTTCTTTGCCACTGCAGCACACTGTTCACTCATGTTGAGCCTGTTATCCACCAAGACCCCTAGGTCCCTTTCCACAGGGCTGCTCTCCAGCCAGATGGATCTCAGTCTGAACTGCACTCCTGGGTTATGTGTTTGCAGGTGCAGGACCTCACATTTCTCTCTGTTGAACCTCATAAGTTTCCTGCTAGCTCATTCCTCCACCCTGTCTAGGTATTCCTGGAAGGTGGCTCTTTCTTCTGGAATGTCAGCCTTCCCACTCACTTTGGTGTTGTCTGCAAACTTCATCAGGGTGCTATTGATCCCAACATCCAGGTCACTTATGAAGATACTAAACAGAGTTTGTCCCAGTATCGATTCCTGGGGGACCCCACTTGTGACTTGTCTCACCCTGAAGCACCAGAAGGGAAATGTATATTATCTTTAGTAGGAATTCACTGTCAGTATCTAGTTAACTAGAACACTCTTGATGAAGAAACAGGAACAGCTCTGTTTTTTCATTAAATACTGAGACATGGAAGATTTGAGACAAGTTGTTTTTGCTTTTGTTTTTGTTTTGTGTTTTTGTTTTTTTTTAAAACAAAACACTAAGAAAAAAGCTTGAAACACTGGATCTCTTCAGCAGTGTTGGATAGCAGCTCTGTGACGCTCTTGCTGGACTCCGCATTTGGCAGAAGTGAAGAAGTTAAGTGACAGTATACTACTGTAATCATGTTTGTGTTGCGTTTAGAGGATTATGTTCACTCTAGTGGCTAATTTACTAGAACAGATGTTTTTTATGAAGAATCTGGTATAACCTGTCAGCCATAGTTATTGAGACAAAGTTTTCCACCACTTCTTGGTCACAAAGAAGGAAAAGAGTGTGGAAATGTGACAACATGAGGAAATACTGAGTGTTTTAATGGTGGTAACAGAAGCCTTTTTATCAGTGATTTGATCTAGACTTTAATAAGTAGTTTTAATTGAAAGGAGTTGTAGCAGCATTTTGTTCATTACTGTGGGTAGTGAACTAAAACCTACTAGCTTGAGTTAATGTATTTTCATAAGACATCCATGAGTAGTGTCTGGCATGTAGAACTTAATATTTAATTTTAAAATATCTGAGATTTGTATTCACTGTCTTTGGCTGGTTATGCTTACCTTTACATTTATCAAAATTTTGCAAAGAATTTAGGGAACTCCACATGGAAATGAAATGGTCACTTTTTGTACACATATTTGTCTTCTGCTTTTACACAAGCATTTTCATAGGAGGACCTTCTTCAAAAGGAGTGAGGAAAGTAAACGTGTCTATAGTTTGTTTGCTACTAAGTCAGGGAAAAATGATGATGCTGTCTGTTTAACACTTCATATTGTTTTCAATTTAACCACAGTACTACCATTATGGATAACAATATCCGGTCCTTCACTGAGTAATATTTTCATTTTTACTTATGTGCTTTGATTTCTTTACAGCAATCCATGAATCTGCAGAATCATTTAACAGAATGCTGGGGAAAAAAAAAAAAAAAAAAATTGCTCTCTGTTCATGGCAAGCACATACACACATGTGATTTGTTCAGCCACGTGACAATTTTTGCCAGTCCTTTGGCAGACACCACTGTAGACACAAATCTACAGATACCAGTCCCAAAGACAGAGTGCTTCAATGCCAGTATCAACAACATTATTCCAAGCCCAAAGTTCTCTCTGAAGATGCTCTATTTTGATACATCATTAGGCAGGCATGAATCAGGTTATTGTGTTGCACAAAAAGTTGCTGGGAATAGAATTTTAGGCTGAATTCTGGCAAATTGAAATTAAGAAGATTTTATTACTTTCATCTATGCAGTTTAGGAGTGATCAAATGCAAGACTTTAAACACCTGTAATGTAGAGTGCTATATTTATACTACACACCTGGACTTTCTTTAACAGCAATAAGTCTGCAGTTCCAGAGTCCTATTCAACTAATCTCACATCAGATGTCTAAAATACATCAAATCAGTTATTGTCTAGAAAGGCCCATTACAGTCTATTTGGTATAAATAGGGTCTAGATCATCAGCTCAGATGTCAATATTAATATAGTAAACGTTAAAAAAAAAAAATTAGATAAAATGAATGTAATTCCCCTTGACTGCTGAATGAACCCAGATGGACAATTCTGTTACCAAGAAGCTCTGCATCAATATTTTTAGGAAAGTTATTTGGGGGATATTTACTGATTAGTGTTCTATTCATTGGTACAGATTTCTGAAGGTCACAACACATAATTCTGCAACATGGAAATAATTTAAGACTTGAGAAGAAATGTTTTAAAGAGCACAAAAAAAAAAAAAGAAAAATAGACTATTGTGGTTTTAAAATAGAATTTGCCTCTGAAGCAGCAACATTTACAGGATGAAGAGTCAGAGAAGAATAGGGATTCACAGTTCAGCCCTGCGAAAGGAAAATACTTCTTTTCCTTATAAAGACTAGAGAGAAAAGATTAGTGTACATGGAGTTGTATATATTTTTCTCCAGTTATATCAATTGTTATAATAGATGAAGCTGCTTTTTCCCAGGAACCTTGTGTCACTGGAACTAGTCAAACTAAGTTATTTCTCCACTTTCCACATGCATATTCAGAACACACTGGATACTCTATATGAATGGAGCATTTTGCCAACTACCTACTGGTGGAATTAAGCTACAGGGAGAATATGCACTTGGCATTATTTTGTCCTGAAATAGCATGGAGAGCCAACAAATAAGCCATGATGCAGCCAATGTGAGTTTCCAGTGTGTTAGTGGCATATCTTTCACAAAGGGTTTTCAAAGCGCTTCCTAAAAACTCATCAGCTGAGCCACTCACCACTTAGCATGATTAGGTTAGACTGAAAATGGGGCCTTAATCCCATCTCAGTGATGATGTTGGGAATTTGCAATTGTGATCTTCTGGAAATGGCTCAGATACAGGGACTGCCTGTAATCTCAGCTCTTGGAGTCTGCTCTCAGCTGTAGGAAGAACGCGTAAGACTTACTGAGTTGGAATTTTTCCAAAAACTAGAATAGTTTTCATTTTTCCTGAGGAGATGGGGAGAAGTGCCTAGACACTGATTGCAATTGGTCCTAGCCTCTACTTTTTACTCACTTTGAGAATTAGCACTTCTGTTCTTCCTACAAATACAAGGCCTATAATGCTGGTCCTGGAAGCCACTTCCAGTGAGTTCCTCCCTAGGAAATACCCAGAAATAATTGATCTAATCAAAACCTTATCTGCAAGAACTGATAGGATTATGACATAAATTGCTAAATTTGCAAGTTTAAAACTTAAGTAAAATCTTGCTATCATAAGTAATCCTGTTGATTTGGTTTTTTTCCTGAAAAAGAAGTAACAAAGATATACAGGGAAACTGTTGTGGTTTTCTGAAGGTCAAGGGAGAATTGCTAAAATGCATAAATCATTTATTTTGCTGTGCAAGCTGATCAACAGCACAATTCTGATCAAAATGCCTAAATGCCAGCTCTGATATGTACTATCCCAAAGGCAAAGCAAGGCTGGACAAAGTTTTCCTCCAGAGAGTTGTCTCGTTTGGTTGCTTTCAATTACCAACTTCCTTGAAACGTTCGTTGTTGACCTTTCTGGCATAGTACACTTTCAAGTAAAATGCAGGATGCCAGTCTAATCCACTCAGCTCCAGAACAGTTTAACCAATATCCGTAGGGCACACATCCTGTGACTTGATTTAATCTTGTGATCAGGGGATTGTCACTTGATGGGTTAGGTGCTGAAGACTTAGTAGGCCCTTGACCTTTTTCACAACTATGAGACTTCCTTGTTCTCAGAACAAAGAGATTGATGATGAGAAGTGATTTTTTTTGGCATTTTTTCATTTAATGAACACAAAGCATATGAGAACCAGCAGTGATTACATTCATATAAAAAAGTGTTCTAAAATTAAGGATTTTAAGAAGTCTGTCTTCAGAATGAACTTTGTGATACTCCAGAAGCAAACAGTCATTGACCGCTACTGCTTTTCACTCAACTAACTATAGTTGCATAGTGGGCTGAGCATTTCCACAACTGATACAGAAAATTATTGCTACTTGTCAGAATTTCTGCTACTCAAGGTAGCTAACTGCTCTGTAGGAGTAATATTTTATCTGATGGTACAATATAAATAATGAAGTAAAATAATAATATTAAGATTTGAGTTTTTGTTCAGCCAATGTAACTAGTGAATTTCTAGCAAATTTCTAAGCCCTTCATTTGACATTTCTGATAACATAAAAATGCTATGAAATGATTAAGTAAACACATTGCAGTATGAACCATCCCCAAAGTCAGTGAAGGTTTGTCTCAGGAAACAGACGTCCTGCATTCCAGAATGGCTGGGACAGCACGACCTCCTTTACCTTCTGAGTTTCAGAAACTAGACCCTTTGCGTCTTTCAAACCCTTGTAAAACCAGGAGTCTATGTGTATATGTGCATCTTTAGACTATTCTAGTCTCAATAGTTGCTATAAAAGGTGTATGTTTAGCCTAGGAAATTATGTTAATGGAATTACAGTATTAATGAGTCTACCAACCACTTTCAACTGATTTCAAGAGTCAGGTCACATCTAAGAGACTTTAATTGTCGTTACAGGCTTGAACAACATATGACCCATGGCAAAGGAATGGGTAGGACCAAAGCCAAAGAAACTATCCAGAAAGGTTGGCTTGTACAGCTAATTTAATGGTAATCAGGTACTTCAGAAATCTTAGACTGTCTCCAGGCTTCATCATAGCACTGAGTCTGCTCATAATAAACTTTGTAATGATTTACTCATGCACTTATTCATTCATTCATTCATTCACTCACTCATTCATCCATCCATTCATCTACTGATATGACAGTAGTGATGTGGTTTGAACCACACTTGCTCTAGCAGCAGCATTTAATCTAACTGATTAAAGAACGCTATTCAGATTTCTTAGGCAACTTCCGGAAAGTATTTCAATTTCTATGTTATATTGAGATCTATGTCTGCAATCTGAACTCCTGTTGATGTCAAGAGGCATTCAGCATTCTGAAAGAGGTTATGTTACAATTCATGTGTTCTCAAAAGGTCAAATCCCATTTCTCCCAGAGGCAGATTTCATATTTTGCACTATTCGGCCTAGGAAATAACAGTCTCTTCTGTATATATAAGGAGGGTTGCTTACATTTGGGGGGGCAAGGTATAGCTGTGTCTGGCATTGTTATGTTTATCTTTGTCTGCTAATACAACTCTCATACTTCAGATTTGATTTTATTTTTGGCTATGCTAGCTATGTCTGGTTAGTGCCATTTAGAGATCTGATAAAAGAATGAATCCCAGAAAACCAGCATTGGCAGGATTTTACGGCCAGCACAGAACTTGCACTGATATAGCTGCATGGCTTCCAATCTGAGACCAAGCTTCTGTGGCACTGAATGGGATACCTTCCTATGTCACAGAACAGAGCGATGTAAATACGACCTTTTCAGTTCTGATACACTTGTGCTTAGTTTTGGCACAAACATATTATCTAAACAGTCTTAATAATAATAAAAGTATTAAAAATATTCAATTCAGAAAGCAGACATTAAAATAAAATAACATACCAGAATTTAACTCACTCCTGTGATCCTTTGGTAAGTGTGAATGATGCTCTGTACTTCATAAAGCAATCACTACCATTTCAGAAAGTCTTTGCCCCACTCATTTTCTGATAAATATACTTCTGGGGAATCTGAAGGGACAGAGAGTGCTCATTGTAATCAATATCTTTAGAGAATTCTGCTGTTAGATTTCAAGGTTACATTGAATGGAAATTTTGTATTTACACTAGACAGATTAAGTGTTGTTGGAACTTTATCCTATTGGAAAAAAGTATACTCCTTCAAATATGATTATACCATGTTTAGGATCTGTGCAGAGGCCTTTCATCAAAGGGCTTTAAACAATTTTTAAAGATAAGCTGACTTTTTGCATTTTTGTATATTTTTTTGCTTTTGAAATCATTGAACCGTATTAGCTGAAATTAAGAATAGTCTGAGGACAAAATTTTCCTAATTTTGGGAAAACTCTAAAAGATAAAACCATGACAGCTTAGGGTTTAAACTTTTCACCAATCTTTTTACTTAAAAGAACAATATGATTGAATTATGACTATTTGATCATAAACCAGTAGAATTCTTGTTTTCTAAAAATGCTACCATAAGCAGTTAGAGCAGGCTACTTGAAAGTATGCAAGCTATATGTAAGGTTATGAAGAAATATTTCCAGATTGTTGCATTTTCTGGTATGTTTTGTGTCATAACACTTTTTGTTCCATTAATAGTTTTACAAGAACAAGTTGTTTTTTACGGCAGTTTCTTGGTGGTTTCCTCAAGTTTTAGGCACATTGCCCTCTGACACTCCCCACTCAGTGTCTGCTTGCTGCTATTACAGGATTGCAACAAAACCGAGTTGCAACAACTGGAATTTGACCTTTAGCACATGCAGTTGCCTATTTGCTTTGAGACACAGGCTCTTGACACATTGGTTTTGGTTGTGGATATTTTTTGTTTGGTTTGTTGGTTTTTGCTTGTTTTTTCATTTTGTGTTTGTTTGGGGATTTTTTGTTTTGGTTTTTTTTTTTTAGTTTTTTCTCTGGGGGAGGCATTTGTTTTGCTGGTGGAAACTGCATTTGACCTTTAGAGTAGGAGCTCACAAACCTGTGCTGGCCAGAGGCCAGAGCTCTTGATCTAGCACTGGGGGCAGTTGCCAGGATGCTGGTGGAAAGGAAATGACATGATCACGTTGCCACCTGTTTCCAAAGAGCTACGGTGGCTGCTAGGTTGCCTGTTTGCCAGGTCACCTTGCTGTAGCAGGGCCAAATCATGCTGGGTGCTGAGCTCACTGGTTTTCCTGCACCCTGGGTGCCTTGGGCAGAGTTTGCCTTGGGGTGGCCAAACAATTGACACTGGCTGTAGGAAGTATGATGCAATTTGTTAAGAATAGTAACTTGAAAATGTCAGGCAACATTTTTTTACTCCTTTTATAGAGACCAGTGATGACAAAAGGAAGGAGGTCAGTTATGCCAAGGAGAGTGTCAAGTGGCTGTCCTAAACCACAAACTGATTTCAACAAGCTGGGTGCAGTTTGTTGCTCATGCAACAATTTTTAAGCCTGGGATTTACTGCATGATTTCAAGATAAATGTATATCATGAGTGCACTGAAATGAATCTCCCAGCACAGATTATATTCTGTTTCCACACACATGTCTGATGCATCTGACCAGCTGATCAGGAATGCAGTAGGTATCTTAGGCTTCATTTGCCAAACAAACAGCGTTTCCTATGAGCTTGTTTCTGTGAGGTCTGGCTTTAGAGCCCATCTCTTGGGATAGCTTTATCAGAAAACTAGCTGACAAAGAAGGAATGGGACCTAATCAGTAATTTTAATATTAAAACTGTCCTGCTAATATAAAGCAGACAAAATCCTCTCTGAGTGACTTTGAGAAACTTGGTATTCTGGAGTTCTGCTTGCTCAGAAGCAGATCTGTCTATAGCTTCACAGAGCAAGGTAAAAGTAAATGTAAGAGGAGGAGAAGATGGGCTATGCGGTGTTTTTCCTACTTCATAATTTGGACCACAGTTCCAAAGTGAAAAATCTGAAGGTCTTAAGGAAAGTTTACCCTTGGTTGCACCTACATTGGGAATGTGAGGAATTCCCCAAAGTTCTGCACTGACACTGCAGTAGTGTGCAGTGCTGGTAGGATGCAGCTGGTGAAACAGAAGAGCTGTAGCTGCTGTGCCAGCTGTGATTCACATGTTTTCTAACCTTGTGTGAAATTCAGCTATCCAGATGCTTCTTGCAATGCCAGAAGCTAGTCTTGTTTGCAATATGTAGTTTAGGAATACTTCTGCTCCTGCTGTCTAGCCAGAACTTGTAGCCCTGCAAAAGCAGGAGAGATTCCCGTAACTGTCAGAAATAGAGGCCACCTGACTTGAAGGATTCCTCTCAAATAAACATTTCACACTAAAGCAGAATGAAATAACATTGCTTGCACATTGCTGGATTCCCCCTTCCACGACATACACACATAACCACTTTTTGAGTCAGCAACTACGCTGAAAAAGATTCATTATCTGTGCAGCTCTAGAATTTAGACCGAGACCCACAAAGGACTCGGGGTACATCCATGCATGCAATGGCAGGCAGACACAAGCAACCCCTGTCCACACTGTAAGCTCACAAAGAGCCCACGTGACTCCAGTTTAGTGAGTCACTGAACCTCAGCTAACATGCTCTGCTGAGATGAGCAAACATGTATTCTAACTGCAGGGCAAAACATTTAAAAATGTGTTTATTGCTGTCACATTTCTTAGTATCCAAACAAGTATTTATCAGTAGCATTTTGCAGCAGCATCTAGAGGCCCCTGGCTCCTGCTGTGTTAGTAGAAAACAAAAATATGAGAAAGACATGGTTTCTACCCTTCACTGATTGTAATCTATCAAGCCAGCAGGTAGAAGGGACAAACTAAGTTGTTGTATTACACAAAGGTCACCTTTGGTTTGAGCAAAATGGTGACTGCCTGTCCCGCCATCTTCCTGTATTATATTTGGAATGATGCAAAATAAATATATTCAGGATTTAAAGTAATACATAAAATATCGATGTGGCTAGGCAAAGCATTAAAACCAATACTCCCTTTTTTTGCCTTGTTACTTAAAACTTATTCATACACGCTTAAACATTGCCTTAGTGAAAATGAAGAGTAAAATTTAATGTGCACTTCCAAAACAGTAGAACGGATTGTGGAAACTGCATCAAAGCTTTTCAGAAGCAGAGCTAGCCTTTCCTCCTTATTCCTTAGTCTCTTGTTACACATATGCTATGTTACATATTAACTGGAGTTGCAGATGATTATGGAAACCTGCTATCCTCTGGATCAAGAGAGTGACTGTTTATAGGCATTCC
>NW_009953507.1:1252693-1264035 GCF_000747805.2 Chaetura pelagica | reverse complement strand
TTCCTGCTCATCAAGAGTAATTATTTTTTCAAACCAATGAATATTTTTATGGGTGTAAGCTAAATTCTCCTTAGCTTGTAAGCATAAAAGAAGTGTTTGCTCTTTCAAATAGAGTGAACAGTGTTTCTGAATGTATAACTCTCAACAGCTAGAAAGGGCTGAGTAATTCCAAGTGGCCAGTGCTCAATACTTTCTTGAAATGGGCCTGTAACTGAGATTCCTGAAAAGCCCGAGACAATCAAATCACAAGTTAATTTAAAAACCTCCACTTAATTGAATGTACATTTCACTACATCTTTTAAAATAAAGGCAGCAGTAAAGATCATATGTTCCAAAGTTGCTTGGATATTACAGAGGTAATCTTCTGCATACTTATCTCCAACCGTTGCTTCTCCAGTGCCCTCTAATCCTGAGCAGACATCTGCTTTATTGCTCTCTGTTTAGAACTCATGGCAGCATGGCATAACCACTCAGCTTGCCTTCCAGGCCACTGGATACTAGTTGTTTTGGTGAATTTTCACTGGGGGAACCATTCCTGAGTAATGACTTCAGGACTGAGTCTGAGGGAAATCCTTGCTCAGAAGTAAATCTGAGACAGTTTTCAATTTTGTACCTGTTTCTATCTACAAATCTTGTTATTTATCCCTTGATACCCAGAATTACATTGCTTTTAGCTGCTTAAGGATTAAGATGAGCAGCTTTTCAGGGGCTGGCAAGAGAGCTAGTTTGAAAATAAAGTTCTGTTTTGTCTTTATTTCTTTCCTTATTTTTTTTTTATAATTTCATTATTTTAAAATAGAAATTTCATTGTAAGAGTCATCCTGTACAGAAACATGTCATCCAAAGAGGCTGTATAATCTCCATCCTTGGGATTAAAAAAAAAATAATCCACTGGACATATCCCTCAACAGCCTGTTTAAAGCTTTGAAATTAGCTTTGCTTTGAGCAAGGCTGGGACTCAATGACCTCCAGAGGTCTGTTCCAAAAAAAAGGATCCAGTGATCTTGTGGTGTTATCATTTGGCCCATGAACCTTTTGTAAACCTTCAGGCATGTTTGCATATTGCTGCATATATGGAGCATGATCTAAAACCAAAACTAAAGCTGACCTTTACCAGTAAATCTACATGGCACAGGGCATCACCCCACAGACATACTGGCTCCAGTCCCAAAGCATTAGAAGCATTGCTTCTGATCCAATCTGGTTGCTCAAGGCTCCTTGGGACCTTACTGTATAATTTATTGTTTAAGGCACGGTGTTCTAGAGCATCTCTAGACCTCCAAGAGCCAGGGAGAAGCCATTGCAGCAAATACAGCCCAGATTATATTTTATTCTGCACCTATTGTTCAGTGATGCAAATGTCACCCTTTCTGTTCAGTCTTCCCTCTGTTCAGCAGTGTGTTGTGATATGTACCTTTAGTGTTACTAAGTCTGCTCTCAGACTGAGGAAATTCTTCAATCTGAAAGACAAAACTTTCAGACTAGTTGAGGAGCTCAAGGGTAGTCACCTGGCATCAGTATGAACAAAGCATACTTGCTAATGGAGTTACAAATGACCATTGAAAGTGTGTGTTTTGGTTTCAATTTACTGTGACACAGCATTTAGACAAGATGTTTTGTGCTAATAGTATTTAATATTGTAGCAGGAGTAATACAGGATGTTACAAACCTACAGGCCAAAACTCAAAGTGGGTTTTGGAGAGGTAAAAACATTGTCCTGACAGTTCTTCCCAGTCTTTACAGAAGCAAACATCTTCCCACAATTTGTAGTTGATTTTTATGTAGGCAAGTCCTGAGTGAGGATGCTGGAGAGGCTCCCAGGAGCTGAGCTTGGAGGACTTCAAGTTCCATTAATATTCAGTTGTGCTCCTATTAAGCCAACAAGATCCGAAGGCACTCAGCACTTCACTTTTTGATACCTCACAGTTTTGGGCCCTGGGTTATGTCATGTATTGCACTACCTTGCTGTCAGGAAGCACTAAAATTCCTGTTGATTTCACGGAGTATGTATTCATAGCCAGTTAATAAAGATACACAAAGGATTTGAATCAGCTGTTTAATTTTCCCACAAGCAAGAAAGGTCTTGTAATACAGATTTGTAAAGTATCCTGTCTACTCACCACATGTATTTGCTATTGGTATTTTAAGAATTTTTAACATATAAATTACAAAGAGCTATTGTTTACTGGATTTTTATAGGAACCAAGTAACGTCAGCTGGATGCCTCATATTGGTTTAGGTAGGAACAAGGAGGCTGTGGCTCTAACAGTTGACTAGAACAAGAAACAGGATTCATACCATCTAACTTTTGTCATCCAGAAGTTAGGCATCAAAATAATCTATGTTGTTCACTGAGGCCTCTTTGATTGTCTGTGCAAAGAAGGCATCTGAACTACACAGAAAAAAATACTTGTCTGCAAGTACCTGATTCTCTCCACTGACTACAGAGAAAGAGTTGACTATCCGAGGCCAATATCTGATGTTTAATTCAGTGGAAAATCACTTGAGTTTGTATGTGCATTATCTGAATATGCTCAGAAGAAAAAAAAAAAAAAAAGCTAAAGAATGTTTGAATATGCAAAGGGATTTATTTTTCATTTTATTAAAATATTGAACTCTTTACATTAATCTGAGTTGAATGACTTTATTTTTGTCAATACCCAGTGGAAAACAGCATTGCAATTTCTAGAGTTATTGCTATTTTAGGAGACAGCAAGAGCTGAGTGTCCTCAATAACTCTCAAGATAAGCCTTTTAAAGTAGTTATTTAAGACATAAAGTTCAGGAGGTTTCTATGGAGATGGCTCTTTTTGTGTAGGTGTATCAAAATAAGCATTTACATCAAAGGAGAGTTCTGGAAAATAGTTGTTACAAATCTGTGTTTTTCAATCCACGGCTTGTCATACAGTCTAATATAATATCCCTGGTATAAATATTGAAGCCAAAAGGAGTGACAGGATTTCACCACCTATGCAAATCAGATCATACAGATTAAATTCAATCCTATGAAATCCTGCTTCATAGTACCTGCGAATGTCTTGTTTGGGATGGTGTGCTAAAGATGGGGGCACACTTGGGATTGAGGTATCTACTGGTTAAGCTGTCTGAGTCCATTCAGAAACTTAAATATTTAAACAACTATCTTAGTGAAGGGCAAGGGGCAACACCTTTCTGTTTTTCAGAAAAGAAAATGTTTTCAGGCTGCAGTGTTTTTTCTAAACCTATTAACTGTACTTCCTAGTGAAGTTAGATAGCCTGCAGATTAAAGTTCAAAAAAGTGTATTTGCTAAACCCATGAATATATGAACATACCCTAAGGTATTGATTTGCTGTCATTAGCTACTGAAAAGAAGATAAACATTTTTCTTTAAAAAACAGGGTTTTAATAACTTGTTAGTCCCCCTCCCCAAGTTAAAAATTAAGCACTGTAGTTAACAAATGTTTATCAGCTAGCAACATGTTCACTTTGCTGATTCTCCAAATATTCAAATGGAATTGACATCTGATCCACAGCAATTTCAGCTCATGTGACTACAGACACCTACCAGATCAGATGGGTTCAGCTTTCACTGTTCACTGCCACTTGGCTAAGATTTACCCTTGACCCACATTCAGCTGCTCACATAGAAAAGAAATGGGTAGATCATAGTATAAATTCAAAACACAGTTATATATATGTATGGTATAATGCATTAATAAATTTTTTTGGTAAAAAAAAAAAAAAAAAAAAAGTGGAAAATCTATATATCAAGACTAGCATATGAAGAATTCAAAGTAAAACTCTAAATATTTTATATATACACAAATGCCACAGTCAACATACTCCAAAGATCACTAAAGGAACTGGTTAATGCAATGTTCAGTAAGAACATCTTGTACATTTTCCTGGAAGAACATTACTTTTTCTGCAAGAACAATTTGAAGGAATGATTAATACTATCACTGGCTTCTGTGAAGGATAATTGCAGGAATCTAATCTTATTAACAAAAAATGGCATATGCTGTATCTGGACTGTATTAAAAATAATATAAAGAATGTTGCACACATGCAGAAAAAAAAGGGAATATTAATTACCAGTCAAAATATATAGTAGAATGTAGAAAAAATAATTCAAATGCATACTTTATATATATATATATCGCAAGAGTTTTCTGGATTTTACAGTAATCATTAAGTGAAGCTACATGGCAATATATGGAATAACTGTTTCTTTCATGTACCAAATCAGAGTTGTAGAGGTTGTTGTGATAACTAGAACACGTTCTCCAGTGTGAAATAAATAAGACTTAAGAGTCCCATTATTTCCTCACTCTGTGTGGGGATTTATGCACATCCTTCCCAGCACCATTAACAGAGATAAGACTTATGCAGGCAAATCCTAAGGTAGCACGTGAAGAACAGAATAGACCGGTAAATTTTGCAGAATAACTATTAGCTTGGAATTATAGGAAAAACACAAAAAGGAACTCTCTTGTAAGAAATTAAGTATTCTGGCCTTGATTTTTATGCCTGAGGCATGGCAGATGGAAAAATGCATAAATTGTAAGATGAAGGTGTAAAATAATACAATAGAGAATGTTTCTCCCTGTAGTCCTGTCACGGACAGGCACTGGCAGAGTGCACTGCAGATATGAACCAAAAATATCCTAACCTGAAGGTGTGTTATAAGTTGGAACAAAGGCTGTATCCAATTTAGGAGCTGAACTGCTCTGGGATTTAAGGTCAGGAGGGTGATGGTGAACTAAGCTCTTCTTGCCCAGGACTCGCACACCCTCGTTTTCCACGCAAGGGATGTGGAGGCACAAGTATATGAACATTAGGCAGCCTGGGTCCTCCTTATAATAATGTTACAGAAACATTTAAGAGGAATAAAGATAAATGTGCTAAGCATCCCTGTCTCTGTAGAGCCTATTTCCCAGAGCAGTTTATGGAGCTCAGGACACCCACTATCACTCTGGATTTGTGGCACATGGTGCTATACTTGTGCAATCTCTACCACTGCTGGGCTTTGCCATTCCTGATTTATGGGTGACCAACTAGCAGAGCCCTTCCACATATTTATTTATTTATTTGTTTGTTTGTTTGTTACTTTTAAGGCAGCTTTACATTCAAGACCTTACCCTGACTGTCACTCAAACTGTGCATGCCTTATCTTTTATGTATGTTTTAGATATTTTCCAAGAGATGGTGTGACACTATTTATTCACTTGCAACTATCTACAAAGCTGGGCAGATATTGCATGTATCTTTCTGGATTACAAGGTGGCAGCTGATGCCAGAAAGCATCTCCCCTTCTTGTTTTTTAATTATGGTTTTATGCAATTAATGTAAATAATATTGATTTTTTACATCATATAATTACAGTACACTATTAATCATGCCATCTGGAGATCTACTGAATATAAAAAACATACAATGACTTTGTTTTCCTCATCAGCCCAATACTCTTAAACAATATACAATGTTTAGACAGTGTGTAGTTTAGGGAGGGTGGAAATGTAGTTGGGGTCTAGTCAGTTTCATTGAAGTTCCTGTTCTGTTACGAAAATTAAAATGGAGAAAATGCAATAGCCCTGCTGGTTTTCTATGATTATATGGGTAAAAGGATCAATCTTGTAATAGATTGTAGGGCCCATTGACAGGTACTAGAGCTCAATTGTACTGCAATGGTACAAAAATACAAAAAAAGGAAAGTCTTTGTTCCTGAAAACCTAAATAAATTTTATTATGTGCAAAATAACTAAGTGGAGTAGTTAATAGTTTCAGCAAATCTTTGTCCCTCTAGTATATCACATTAAATAACACTTATTTTAAAAACAATAATTTGATTTTTTCAAGTGACAATGGCCTTTCCAGTTGTCCTTTAGTGATAATAATTTCCAAGTTCAGACAGTATCTGCTTCCCTACTGCTTGTGCTAATGGACAATGCTCCTTCTGTTGTTTTGAGCTATGAAATTAAATTGCCCAGAGTGGCTGATACTTTTTTTCAACAGATGCTGAACAAACTCTTTAAAATGCTATAATTGCATATACAAGAATCTTTAATTTAATGTATGCCTTCGCATTAAAAATTTAAGTGTATGCAAGGGAGATAAAAAGCTCAGGGGCCTTCTGAAGCATCTTCATTTGGGGAGGAGCTATCTTGTGTTTTATTCTGCTCTCAGTTATTGTAGGCAGAAGTAGAGTTCTTAATTTCTATGGACTTCTCCTCATTTGCACAAGTAGCAGGGAAAGGTGTTTTCGACTCTTCTTTTCATGGACTGCTTTTTCAATGAACCTGAACACCTGAATGCCACTTCATCTTTGCTACTTACTGTGTACTGCTTGTTTGTGTGACAAGCACAATATATTTTCTCCTTAGAAATATTATCATCTTGTTATTTGTAGTTCAGTTTACATATGATTTTTTTTTTTTTCTCTGGAAGGAAAAGCCTTTTGGTACAGTCTAATATTTGCTATCAGAGACTTATTCAACATCCTGTCATGAATTGTGCAGATGATCTATTTGTATGCATTTTGGCTACAGTGAACAAATACCATGAAAAAATCTTTACAAAAAAGTATTCAAAAATTACCTACTGTAGTAGGTAATACATGGATTTTTGGGCAGTGTCCACGGACTGCAGCACTTACACCTCTTCATTCTACCCCAAGGTCTTCCAAAGCTGATGGTTCCCATCAGTCTGGTTAAGGTTCACTAAAAGCTTAGGAAAAATCCAGCAAAGCTCAGAATGAAATAGTTGTGAATAGAAATCTGTACTATAGCAAAAAGAGGTTTTAACTATTTGACTGCTAGGTAAACAAATCAAAATATTCATATGACTGTTAATAATCTGGGGTAGGAAACAATTTACTAAATATCAGAAGCTGAAACTCAGTCATGGCTTGTACACAATGACCAAAGAATTGAGGGCTTCTGCCTGATGGGGAGGATATATTAAATAAAAGTTGTAATTTGATACAAAGAATGCTGTCTAAATTACAGCAGCAAGGTATAACTGCTGAAGTGCTGAAGATCTCTGAATTAAAAAAAAAACACGGCATTTGGCCTACTCCGCGGGGGTGTGCCTTTTCCATTATACAGGTCACAGAGTAGTAGTTACCTAGGCATGTTCTCTTTCCAGTGATAGTCACTGACTTTGCTTAACCTAGGTCATACAAATGCTGCCAGGGGATTCATTAAGTGCACAGTGTAATTCCCAACATTCCTGCAGAAGAAATATTATTTTTTATTTTTTTTTCTTAGCTGTATATTTGCTGTTGATGAACTCCAGTATTGAGGGACTTCCAGGATAACAGCTCTAAAATTAACTCACAGGTTGGACAGAGAGCCAAGTAAAGATTTCTTGCTTAGTAGAAGTTCTGAAAATAGAAGGAGACATCTTAAATAGGCTGTTCTTGCTGATCAGCAACCATAGGCTTCCTGTTCCCTTCCGCTTTAAAGAACCTTGATAGAAGAGAAATCATAGTGATGAAATTGGGGGCAGGGGGTGGGAAAGGGAAGCAAAGAAAATCAGCAGTAAGAATGTACTTGAAATAAGTTTTGCTTGTATACCCTTAATAAAAAGCCCTTGATATTTGCATAATTCAGTCTCTGACTCCTGGGACTCAGCAAGTCATGTTTTTCAGTTGTGCTGGAATGGTAAGAACAAGAGAAGTGATGCACAGAGGCAGAGAGTACATTTATATGTTGTTGTCATTTCTGAGCTGCTCTCTGGGGGCTGATCTTGCAGTACAAGCAGCATTTTCCCTGAAACAGTATGGAAACATTACTGGATTAATATGGAAATGTGGGTTAAAAATGTTCACTGTCATTGGGAATGTACAGGAATTACTTAGCTGCTACTAAGGGATTGTGAATGAGTTTCAGGGCAATTGAACACTCAATTTCCTAGTGTATCACAATTACAGAAACAGATGTACTGTGAGTGGAAGGTCTTTTGAAATGTTATTAATTACTTAATCAAAGATTTAATATTACTACTTGTGAGGATCATGCCTTTCCTCCCCCTTTTCCAGCAACTATCTTTACATTTCCTGTTCCGTTTCAGTGTGTGTATTTGGATGTTTATTGTATTTATTTTCCAAACTTGAGATTATAAAATATCTTCTGGGTGAGGAGAGAAATGAGTGGAGGTAGGCAAACATAGAATTAGAAAGATGGTCTTTATTACATAATGATCCAGCTAAAGAGAATTTACTGAGCTGGAAATTAGACATTTCAACTCACAGACCTTCCACTGCTGCCTACAAATATATTTGTTTCCATCACAACCAGGTGATCAGGTGGATCAGGAACTGGTTGAAAGGAAGGAGTCAGAAAGTTGTAGTAAATGGGGCAGAATCTGGTTGGAGGTGTGTGACTAGTGGAGTCCCTCAGGGGTCGGTACTGGGACCGGTGTTGTTCAACATCTTCATCAACGACCTGGATGAGGGTATAGAATGTACCCTCAGCAAGTTTGCTGATGACACTAAGCTGGGAGGAGTGGCTGACACACCAGAAGGCTCTGCTGCCATTCAGAGAGACTTAGATAGGCTGGAGAGTTGGGCAGGGAGCAACATGATGAAATTCAACAAGGGCAAGTGTAGAGTTTTGCATTTGGGGAAGAACAACACCATGTCCCAGTACAGGTTGGGGGCTGACCTGGTGGAGAGCAGTGTAGGTGAAAGAGACCTGGGGGTCCTGGTAGACAGGAGGATGACCATGAGCCAGCAATGTGCCCTTGTGGCCAAGAAGGCCAATGGCATCCTGGGGTGCATTAGAAAGGGTGTGGTTAGTCGGTCAAGAGAGGTTCTCCTCCCCCTCTATTCTGCATTGGTGATGCCGCATCTGGAGTATTGTGTCCAGTTCTGGGCCCCTCAGTTCAAGAAGGACAGGGATCTGCTTGAAAGAGTCCAGCGCAGAGCTACAAAGATGATTAAGGGAGTGGAACATCTCCCTTATGAGGAAAAGCTAAGGGAGCTGGGTCTCTTTAGCTTGGAGAAAAAGAGACTGAGAGGTGACCTCATCAATGTTTACAAATATGTAAGGGGTGAGTGTCAGGGAGATGGAGTTAGGCTTTTCTCAGTGATGACCAGTGATAGGACAAGGGGTAATGGGTGTAAATTGGAGCATAGGAGGTTCAAGGTGAATATCCAAAAAAAACTTTTTACTGTAAGAGTGACAGAGCCCTGGAACAGGTTGCTCAGGGAGGTTGTGGAGTCTCCTTCACTGGAGACATTCAAAACCCACCTGGATGCATTCCTATGTGATGTACTCTAGGTGACCCTGCTCTAGCAGGGGGGTTGGACTAGATGATCTTTCTTCCAACCCCTAGGATTCTATGATTCTGTGAACCACTTTTTACCTAATTGAGAGCTCTTATATTTCATAAGGGAAAAGATTTTTATCCAGCCATGTAATAAGTAAGATAACAGAATTTATGAAAGGCACACTGTCAAAACTGGGAAGAGATTCATCACTAATGGTTTGCTTTGCAGTGGGCTGAGGAGTGTGCACACATTCAGCTGTCTCAGCTCCACCTGAAAGTGGGGATAATATCACCTCAAAACACTGTAACTGGACTACTTGTGGTCATGTAAGTGCTCCTTTACAGAGGTCCTGGACTGCAATAAATTTGCTAGATTCGAGCGTTGTTTAAAAGAATTTGACTAGAGTAAAATATCTAGGTTTGTTGAATTATCTGAAGTGATACAGAAAGAATTTGTGCCGGCATCTGATATCTCTGTTCCTCTAAGCAAATAAAGTCTCAGGTGTTCCTACTCACTCTGGGAACAAACACATTACCACTATAATTTGGCATCTTCTCAGAGCATCTTATATTATTCTGTAAACATCCCTGGAAAGATCTTTTCCTTAATTAGAAGGGAAATATCATTTTAGGGCTACTGCGCGTGGTTAGCTTATACACTCTTGTGGTAGAGAAGGTATTACAGAATGCTTTCTATGGCTTAAACTGGGACCAACTTTCATGCAATTTTTTCACACTTTTTTTCATACAATTTTACAGATTGTTCTGTAATTCTCCTAATTCTTTATTAACTACTGATTAATTGTGAATGTTGTAACATCAAACTTTAAAATTTGAAGTATGTTTCAAGTGGGTAATAAAATAATTAAGGCTCGATAAGCACTGGAATATAGTTAAACCAAATTACTACAAATGATTAAACTTCAGTTTTTGTCAACTTGAAATTCAAATATAGTTCCAAGTCATATTTAGCAAATCACCTCTAGCAACAGAAGGGGCCAAGCCAAACTCAGCTTTTTGCAGGAAATCTTCAAAGGAGAAAGGAAACTCCTTTCTTCTGTTCTGAAACAAACAACCCCATTTGTCTCCAATGCTAGAGGCAAATCACTCTAAAGGTACAAATGTTATGGCAATTCCAATAGTGTTACAAAAGCCAGTCCCCTTTGTTTTACTGCCTGCCTGCATGAGAGCTGAGTGATCAGGGAGATCAGGAAGATGCAGCACAAGGTGCATGTGAGTATCGGGAGTCTGTAGTGCCCAGGCTGAGAGGTGAGCTCAGCCACCATGACTGTTAAATTGCTGATATCCTCTGCTATGCACACTTGAAATGGATCTAGTTTGTGCGGTGACCATAACTGCCTTGTAGGATTTCCACTTGCTTGCAGGCAGCTTGTTTTGCATGGTCTCCCTTCCAAGCATGCTGTGGCAGTAGCTTGCAGTTGTTGCTCCTGGCCTAGTTTGTAATCCAAACACTGGGCAAAAAGAGAGGTTAAAGATGACATAGTCCTTCAGCTCCTAACATAAATCAAATTTTTTTCAATAAAAATAAGACCACAGCATAAAAGATAAATTGGAGTTATTTAGGTTATAGGGTGTGAACCTGAGATTACCTCTAGGGACTCGTTCCAGACTCTGAGTTCTGGGCAGCTGATTTTGTTGTATAACTGTGTCATCATCAGCTGAGTTTTGGTATTTTGTTTTCCAGAGTTACTAGTGCAATAATAATGAGCCCAGTAGTAATCTCTGAAAATCCCTTCCCATTGCCTACTATATTGAAGTAGAATGAAAACAAATTGGCAGCAGGCATCTAGAAAATTAGATATTAACTTTCAAAAGTGCATGCTAGTTTGCCCTGTAAGAGCTGGGAAGGAAGAACATTATGTTTCGGTGCTGAACCTTTTTGTGGAATCAAAATATTCTCTCACTATAGCCTGGTTCACATCTGCTGTGGGCTTTAATGTTGTTAACAATACTTGTGATTGCAGTAATAGAAATGTAGTCAGGGAAGAGAAAAGGAAAAGCCCTCTTATTTGTATTCAGAAATCTAACTCTAACAATGCAGTTAATCCTACTGCAATTACTGGGAGGGG
>NW_009953507.1:1175762-1252507 GCF_000747805.2 Chaetura pelagica | reverse complement strand
GAGGGGGGGTGGGGGGGTAGGGCGGGGGGAAGGAACAAATCAAAGAAAAGAAAATTAATGTGAAAAAAAACACTCCTCTCCATTTAATTAATGTTAAGGATATGAAATAAACCCACATAAGCAATGAAATGCACAAATGTGGCAGAAAATTTGGATCAAAATCAAGATCTTGATAAAAGCTACTATTCTAGAAATAGCGTAGTTGACCACTGAGAAAGCCAAACAAAAAAAATTCTCCCTCTGACTACAAGGAGATTTAGGGCAAGTCAGATAGCTTAAGCTGTTATTAAAATGACCGTGGGTTACAGGCTAGAGGTAGCAGCGTTACTGGAAGGGAAGTTGCATAATGCGAGAGTTGCAACTCTTTATTGTGCCTGAGAGTTCACATATTTCACCAGGCAGTGCTGACAGGGCAGAGGTCCTCTGGCCTCTTTGCTTTCTTCTTCCCAATGAACCTGATAGAAGAGCACAAATAATTTCCTTGCAAGAAGTAAAAGAGAAGGTATGCCCACTCTCCCTGGTTTCTGCAAAGAGGCACCTGTTCATTTTATTCCACATTTTCAATTTCTGATATTTTTTTTAACATTTTAATAGGCTACTAATTTTCTTTCTTTCACTGCAGCATGGCTCAAAGCTTTATTGGCCATTTTCTGCTTTTGGCATCTGTGGCTTAAAGTCCTGTCTTTCCACTCAGGAGCTTCAGCGTTAACTTTATTTCCTGGATTTGATCCTTCCTGTAACTCTTTTTGTCACATGAAGATCTGTCCACTCTACTTCCTAAGATCTGTTGTTACTCATGATGCCCCCGGTTGCTGTTTTTTTTTCTGGCTGCTAATTCCACCAGCTTTCCTGAGTGGGTTTCACCTCCCTTGAATTTTTTACCCGTCAAGGGTCTGCACCTGAAATGCTCACCAGGATCCCTTTAGCAGCTGTTCACAGGAATAAATATTTGTACTGTGGCTCATCTGACTTGTTTTAGGTCTCTTCATTGAGATGAAATGCATCCTGGAAGTGCCCATATATCTTACTGAAAATAATGGGTAGTTATACAAATAAGTTGTGTGAAGCTGTTGACATTGTAGCTGTGTAAAACAAGGTGAGATGAATGCCTCTGGTTTGTGTCTTCAGAAGGTAGGATAGAGAAAACATATATCAAGAATTTATTTAAGACTTCTTATAACTTATCCTCAAGTCAATTTCAGGGAATTATTAAAGAACCCAAATAAACTTTGCACTGTATTTGCTATTTATTACAAACATAAGGATACTATTTTCAGACTGTCAAATAATACTAAGAATTATTCAGAAGCATCTGTTTTCCTTATATGTTGGTTTGTTTCCTGTTGCCCATAAAATCCTAAGTTTTAATCTTAATGACTGATAAAAACTGTAACTGAGCAGAAATATTATGGTATATTGTTAAAATAAGACAAAATAATTTGTATATAATAGAATAATAAAATCATAGAATGTCTAGGGCTGGAAGGGACTTTAAAGATTGTTTAGTTCCAACCCCCCTGCATGGGCAGGGTCACAATCCACTAGATCAGGTTGCTCACCTGGTCTTGGACACTTCCAGGGATGGGGCTTCCACAAGTTCTCTGGGCAATCTGTTCCAGTATCTCACCATGCTCACACTAAAGAATTTCCTCCTAATGTCTAACCTAAATCTCCCCTCTTCAAGTTTTGATCCATTACCCCTTGTCCTTTCACTACAAGCCCTTGTAGAAAGTCCCTCCCGAGTTTTTCTGTAGGCCCCCTTCAGGTACTGGAAGGCTGCTATGAGGTGCCCCCAGAGCCTGCTCTTCTCCAGGCGGCCCAGCCCCAGCTGTCCCAGCCTGTCTTTGTAGGAGAGGTGCTCCAGCCCTCAGATCATCTCTGTGACCCTCCTCTGGACTTTCTCCAAGAGCTCCATGTCCTTCTTATGTTGGGTGCTCCAGAACTGGACACAGTACTCCAGATGGGGACTGACAAGAGCTGAGTGAAGGGAGACAATCACCTCCCTTGACCTGCTGGCTACACTTCTTTTAATGCAACCCAGGACACTGTTGGCTTTCTGCTGGATCATGTTGAGCTTCTTGTCCACCATCACCCCTAAGTCCTTCTTCTCCAGACTGTTTTCAATCCATTCTCCACGCAGCCTTGCCCCAACCCAGGCACAGGACCTGGCCTTGTTGAATTTCATGCAGTTTGCATGAGTTCACCTCTCAAGCCTGTCAAGGTCGCTCTGGATGGCATCCCTTCACTCCAGTGTATCAACTTCACCATACGCTTTGGTATTGTCAGCAAACTTGCTGAGGGTCCACTCAATTCCAATGCCGATGCTGCTGACAAAGATGTTAAACAGGACTAGTCCAAGTACCAGCCCTCTGGGGAACAACACTCATTAAAGGTCTTCATCTGGACATCAATCCATCAATCACCACTCTTTGAGTGTGATCATCCAGACAGTTCCTTACCCAATGAGTGATCAATCCGTCGAATCCTTATCATTCCAGTTTCAATACCAGGATGTCACATGGGACAATGTTGAAGGCTTTGCACAGGTCCAGGTAGATGATGGCAGTTGCTCTTTCTTTGTCCACTGAAGCCATTGTAGAAGGCCACCAAATCCATATATACTATGAAACTATGCCCAGTCCTGTGCAATAAGGTATTGAAATTGTGAACCATCCAAAAACTGCCTTAGCATGTTCTTTTTGATATATATGAGTATTTTATGACACAGCTTTTTGATGGTTAGATTACATTATTTTATAATAAAACAATTTTGGTTTTTAAGTCAGTCTTCTAAGCCACATATGTCAAAACATTGCATTCTATCATTGCTCACTACACATCAGGACATGCAATAATGGATTTTACACGACATAATAATGTTTGATAATTTCTCAAATCACCTGGAGTACAATGCTGTTTACTACATAGTTATATTGGTCACCTGAGTATTGTCTAGTTCTGCAAACACTACACTGCACAACTGATACAATATAAATGCATCTTCCTGCCTATTGCAGTGAACCACTGTCCTGCCACTGTGAGATCTTCAGCCCTGTCTGCTCATGAGGCCTGGGCTGAGATCTTGCTGTTTTACCTGAGTTCACCTCCCTGAAAAGATCACTGCAGTCTGTCTGGCTCATCCGTTTGACTCAACTCCCTTTTATTTCTCTCAGTGGTTTATGCTTCACTGGTGCATCTAATCAGTGCCTTGCCTTAAGGTCCCCATAGAGTTCATCCCTTTCCTATGTGACCATTTTTTTTTTTTCATCTGCTCAGTCGTTCTTATCCCTGTTGCTGCACCAGTGATTCTGTATCTAGTTTTCTCTTCATTAATTTAAAACATTTTTAGAAATATCTAATTGTCTTATTGTCTTCTAAAAGAAGGGTTCATTTGTGAATAGGACTGTAGTAAAAAAAAAAGAATCCAGTACAAGCTTATAGATGATATATAAATTATTTTTTTTTTGCCTTGGTGGTCATTATAGGGAGGATTAAGGAGCTACCTATACTGCAGATTTCTTTATATGTTAAAAAACCTCAGGGACTGTATCAGTGTAAACTGGTAATAGAAGAGACTAATACCTAGCAATTTGATAGGAAAATAAAGGAAAGTGGAAATGGGCAACCAGCTGTCAAAAAAGGGTTTTGCCTTGCTCCAGGAGATGAGTAGGTCTGATGTGCTTAGCAGGAAAATTGCTAGAAATTATAAAAACAAATAATTAGAAAAAAAAGTGTAAAGATAATACATTGGGCAAGAATCAGAACAACTTTTTCAGGAGAAACCATACTTTGAAAAGCTATGACAATTCTCTGAAGGAGCTAAGGATTATTTGGATAATGTTGATTCAAACTTATGAACTTGACTTTTCAAAAAGAGATAAACAGCATAAATGAAACTGAATTGGCATGGGGTAGAAGGGTAAACCCGCTTTTGGATTACTTGGTGAAAGACACGAAACAAATGGTGGGGTGAATAATCATTTTTCACAGCAAGGAACCATCAGCACTCCAGGAATCTGGATTCATAAATGTTTTGGGAAGGCGATGAGTTGAGAGGGGATTTTTTTGTGTAATGATACAAGATTAATCAGGATAGTAAAATCATAAGCTGGATGTGAAGAGTGACTGAACAGGCTCATGATATTGAGTAATGAAATTACAGATGAAATCAATGTCAATAAATGGAAAGTCATGCACTGAGAAAAAATAACCTTCACTGTTCATACACATTGGTGGACTCTAAATTAGCTATCACCACTCCTGAAAGCAACCTTAAAGTCCCTGAGAAAATCAGTTTGCTGTGTCTTCTGCAAGCAAAAAGAGACAATTAAAGGAGGAATTGTTGGGAAAAGTATGAGGAATTATAAAATCCAGATGGATGTGTAAGTACACTCATATCTGAATAATAAATGAGGTTCTGGGTCATCCATTTCTCAAATGCTGCAATGAAACTAGAGAGCACAGACTGGTGACAAGGATGAACTCTGCTACAGAATAATTTCTATACAAGCAGAGGGTAAAGTGGTAGAACTGGAAGAGATGATTGAGGGGAAGTGATGAAACCTGTACAAAAAAAAAAAAAAAAAAAGGGTACAAAATAATTGTTCAGTGTTTCTTATACCATAAGAATCAAGAAGGCAACCAATGCATTCATTAGGTACCAGATGTGGATCAAATTAAAGGAAGCACATTTTCACACAATAAAACTGGAAAAAAACAAAACACAAAACACAAACATCGAGGAGAGTTAATCTTAATTTATTAGGTTGTGACTACAGCTTCTGGCTCAGGAAGTCCCAAGGCTACTGAACTGCAGAGTCTAGGATGCTGTATCAGAAAGAGGATCATTTGACTTGACCTATTTCCTGTATTCTTTCCTTAATATATTAGCCTACATTTAGTCTAGGAAACTAAATAGGGGCAGAGTAGAGACTTCAAACCAGAGAATTTAGCTGTTCTGACAAAAACTGTACTGTGCCATTTGTCTCCAAGGCCATAAAACATGCCCTGACTTCTTTTATTCTCTTTGAGAGGCATGGGCTCAGTGGCCATATTGAGAGTGGCAGGCAAGGCAAGTCTTTGGCCCCAGTAAAGCAATTATTCCCTTCTGACTTTGGCCTTCCTTTCTTTACCTGGTACAAGTTTTTAAACATCTTGGGGCTTTGCATCTTTCAAATCAGTTACCTCTTTTCAACTGCATCATGCATAAGTGCTTTGTTGGAAGTATGAGATTATTTTTCCTTCTGCAGATTTTTTCACAGCTGTAAAGGATGTCTCTAGCAAATGCTCTTGCCTGTGTATTTTTCCGGAGTGTGGTTAGGCATCTCAGTCTTGTACTTATAGGGGATCACAGAATCACCAAATCATAGAGTAGTTTGGATTAGAAGGGACTTTAAAGACGATCTAGTTTCAACCCCGCTGCCATGGGAAAAGACATCTCTCATCAACTGGAACACGTTTCTCAAAACCCCAGACAACCTGGCCTTGAACACTTCCAGAGATGGGGCATCTACAACAGAATCACAGAATGAGAGAGTTGTCACGGTTGGAAAAGACTGCTAAGATCACCAAGTCCAACCATCCACTCAGGGACAAAAACAAACAAACCAACCCACAAAATCACAACCACATGCCCCACAAAACCAACAACACACAACCCCAAAAATCCCAACATTCCCACTAGAGCATGCCCTGAAGTGCCCCATTTATGTGTTTCTTGAATACCTCCAGGGATGGTGACTTCACCACCTCCCTGGACAGCCTGTTCCAATTTCAGACTACTCTTTCAGTGAAGAAATTCTTCCTAATATCTAGTTTAAACCGTACCTGGAGCAACTTGAGGCAACAACTTCCATATTTTCCATGTGCCTTAGCAGATTTTCCAGGAGGAGCTTGCCAGGAACACAAGTGTAACTAACTGGCCTGTAGTTCCCGGGTTTTCTTTTTTTCCCCCGTTTGAAAAAGGAGGTTATGTTTTCTCTTTTCAAATCAGTATAAACTTCACAGACTGCCATGACTTTCACATGACGGAAAGTGGCTTTGCAATTTCATCTGCCAGTTCCCTTGGAAGCTGTGGATGGATTCCATCAGATCCCATGGACTTGTGCACTTTCGGGTTATTTAGATGGTCTCAGACCTGCTCTTCTTCTGCATTGTGATGTAAAGGAAATGAGATTTGTTCAGATATCATAGAATCATAGAATGCCCAGTTAGAATGCACCTCAAGGATCATCTGGTCCAACCTTTCTAGGTACAATAGCTTATATGAGATGACTCAGCACCCTGTCAAACTGAGACTTAAAACTGACCAATGGAGGGGAATCCACCCTCCCTCTCCCTTGGGAGATTAATCCAATGTCTGACTGTTCTCATGGTGAAAACTTGTCCTCAGGAGTCCGATCAGAATCTCTCCAAGAGCAACTTGTGCCCATTACTCCTTGTCTTCTTCATGTGAGTCCTTGTAAATAGGGAGTCTCCATCTTCTTGGTAGCCACACTTTCAGTACTGGAACATGGTAATAAGGTCTCTCCTAATCCTTCTCTTCTCAAGACTGAACAAACCCAGTTCTCTCAGCCTCTCCTCATATGGCAGGTACTCCAGCCCTCTGATCATCATTGTGGTCCTTCTCTGGAGCGTCCTCAGCCTGTCTGAATCCTTTTTGTAGAGTAGGGGCCAAAACTGAACACAATACTCCAGATGTGGTCTGACAAGTCCCAAGTACAGCGGGATGACGACTTCTTCAGCTCTGCTGGTGATGCCCTTGTTGATGCAGCCCAGCATCCTGCTGGCTTTCTTTGCCACTGCAGCACACTGTTCACTCATGTTGAGCCTGTTATCCACCAAGACCCCTAGGTCCCTTTCCACAGGGCTGCTCTCCAGCCAGATGGATCTCAGTCTGAACTGCACTCCTGGGTTATGTGTTTGCAGGTGCAGGACCTCACATTTCTCTCTGTTGAACCTCATAAGTTTCCTGCTAGCTCATTCCTCCACCCTGTCTAGGTATTCCTGGAAGGTGGCTCTTTCTTCTGGAATGTCAGCCTTCCCACTCACTTTGGTGTTGTCTGCAAACTTCATCAGGGTGCTATTGATCCCAACATCCAGGTCACTTATGAAGATACTAAACAGAGTTTGTCCCAGTATCGATTCCTGGGGGACCCCACTTGTGAATGGTTGAGGGACCCCACTTGTGACTTGTCTCACCCTGAAGCACCAGAAGGGAAATGAGAGTGGCTCTCCCTTCTGGAGTAACCCAGTGGGTTACTTTGTCATAGAATGTGATCAGATTTGTCAAGCATGATTTGCCCCTGGCAAATCCATATTGGCTTTTCCCAATCCTGTGCTTTAATTGACTTGTGAATTTATAGGTGATAATTTGTTTGATTCAAATCCAAAGTACCATAACTTGAATTAATGTCAGTCCAGAAACAAAACTAACTGCGAAGCTCTCACATGCGTTTTGTTCCATTTCCATGCAAGCACTAGGGTAACTGTAGAATTAGAAAGAAAACAAATGTTTGTTCCTGTGTTATTGTTACAATAAAACAAAAGCTTCCAAACTTTGGAGGAATTTTTGAAAGCTATAGCATTTCATGGTTTACATGCTTGGTGGAGATGAAAAAGTGTTTTTCTGAAGAATCTTTTTGTGTTCTTATGACAGTAATTTCCACTGGTTGGATCAACCCCCATAATTTCCCACAAGCTACTTTGTATGTCTACTATCGCACTCCTAATCAACACATTTGTAAATTTTGTTGTTAAGCAGTGCTCCACAGGCTCTCTCACAATCATATTAGTTTCAGACCACAACTTGAGAACCAATGAAATATTGGTTAACTTAATTTTATTTTTTCTGCTGATGTCTTTACTTCAAACTAATCCCAGCAGCAGTGTACTGAGTTAACAACCATTCAAGATTCTTAACATTTTAGCTGATCACAGAGCTGTGTTTATTGTATGCAGAGATAGCAGATCACTTGGAGAGGGTCTCTAGAGAGCAGATCACTGCTAACAGCTTGGTTTATGTGCAAAGTTAATGTGGACTAAGGACCAGTGTGCCTGCAGATACATAACAAGCCTGGACTTATGTGCCCTCTCTGAGCAACACTCACTGGAGGCTACTGTCTTTCCAGCCTTCCTTATCATTGCCCAATTGTCACCTTCCTATACTTGCTGTTTCCTCAGTATGAATTATTTTTTATCAAAATTCCATTTCTCTGGTAGTGGTTTTGATTATGACATGATCCTAAGGCATGAAAAAACCTTTTTTTACTTCCATATATTTGTGCCTCAGACTAAAACATCTGCAGGGCCTGACAAACATATATGTTTTTAAATACAGATTACTCATCTCTCTAACTGAAATCAGAAAATTCCACAGGTGCTTAATAGTTCTGAAAAAAACAGGATAAGAAATAAGCTTTCACCTTTAACTAAATGCTTATTTGAAGTGCATTTTCTGAAAAACAAAGGTGTTATAACGATGCTCTTCATGTAAATGTTTTTGTCAGGAATTGTTCCTTTGCTTTCAGAGAACAACAGTGAAGATACAGCAATGAGAAAAAAAGAAATAAGTGAGACCATAACCACAAATATTTAGATGATTGTATAACAATGTATGACTGAATTCATTCTGAAAGCAGTCATCTGAGTACATCCTGAACCAAAAGAAACACTCCCTTTAAGAAATTATTAGAGATTTCAGCTATAACACAAATAACAACATAGCACAAAATGTTTGGATATGCCTGTAACGGAGAGAGGAGCAGCTGAGATAAGAAAGGAACTGGAAGAATTTTTTCCAAGGACAAGAAGTATTAATCTCATTTCCTAATGTTATACATGTGATCAAGTGCTACATTGTTAGAATAATATGAAGGTTTTTTGGGAAGTCTACGTTGTGGTATTGCTGTTACATAAACGGTAGCCATTGCTCCAGATAAATCTAGAAATTAGACCATGACACGTAACACAATTCTGGTCCACTGATGAAATTAATACTTCAGGCAGTAAACCCAGTGTGATTCTCATGTGTATGAGCATGGCTCTAACATACAAGTGGGCATTTTCCTGAGACTTGCTCCAGCCTGGAAGATATGAGGCTCAGTCCAGGCTGTGTGATTTCTTGGAGTAGGATGGGAGTGAAATACCCTGAATGTATACATTAGTCAGATAAAAAAAGAGGTTAAGAAATACCTTCTCTTTTTTTTAAAAAAAAAACAACAAACACCTTTTTGCCATTCCCACAAATGGAATATTTACTGTGAATAGTCCATGTCTGAGTTATCTTCCTTGGCCAGCTCAGGCTTATAAATCATAGTACTACTTTTGATTAGACACTTGTGCTTTCAGAACAAAGAATAATAGGCACTTAGATGTTCCTTTTCCACAAATGTATGGGATAATTTCCAGTGATCACAAGGTAGTCTCAAAATAGCTGTGGACATGGTTGAAGAAAATAATTTTTTAAAAATACCAAATATCTGTTCACCCAAAGAGAGTCTGCAGAGCTGTGTAACTGTTCAGAACTACTGAATGGACTTAACATAGATGGAACAGACACTTCGCAGAATTGTCATGGTTGGAAAGGACCTCTGAGATCATAGAGTCCAACCACCAACACAAAACAAAAAAAACAAAACAAAAAAACCCAAACAAACACAACTAACCACACACACTTCACCAAAAAACACCCACAAAAAAACCCCCCAAAAACCAAAAAACCTTGACCACTAGAGCATGCCCTGAAGTGCCACATCTACACATTTCTTTAATACCTCCAAGGATGGTTACTCAAACACCTCCCTAGGCAGCTGTTCCAGTGCCTGACCACTCTTTCAGTATAAAAATTCATCCTAATATCCAATCTGAACCTCCCCTACTGCAGCTTCAGGCCATTTCCTCTGGTCCTGTCATTATTTACTTGGGAAAGAGGGCAACCCCCACCTCCCTACAGTCTCCTTTCAGGTAGTTTTAGAGGGCAATGAGGTCTACCCTCATCCTCCTCTTCTTCGAAGTAAACATCTCCAGTTCGCTTAACCTCTGCTTATAGGATTTTTGCTCTAGACCCTTCACCAGCTTGTTTGTCCTTCTCTGGATGTGCTGCAACACCTTAATGTCCTTCTTATAGCGAGGGGCCCAGAACTGCACACAGCACTTGAGGTGCAGCCTCACCAGTGCTGAGTACAGGGGCATGATCTCTTCCCTACTCCTGCGGGCCACGCTATTCTTCAAACAGGTCAGGATGACATTGGCCTTCTTGGCTACCTGGGCACACTGCTGGCTCATGTGAGGCTGGCTGTCAACCAGCGCCCCCAGGTCTTTTGCTGCCCATGTTTGTTGCCCATGCTACGTGCATTAGTGTAGATTCACTTGAGGATTTCACCCTCATCTTTGGCCCTTCACCCTTATGCTCACCTCTGGTGAGCCTGGTTTTATGCCCCTCCCTCTTCGAGTCTAGTTTAAAGCCCTGTCCATGAGCCCTACTAACTCTTGCCCTAGTACCCTTTTCCCCCTGGGAGACGGGGTTTTCCCATCTGTTGCAAGCAGAGCCAGTGTCCTGGAAATGAAACCACGGTCAAAAAATCCAAAGTCCTGCTGGTAGTACCAGGTTTGGAGCCAGGCATTGATCTGTTGGGTCTTCTTGTATGGTCATGGCCAATTGAGCTTTAAAACTGGTGGTCTGGGAGGGACAGCAGTTATGACTGGTCCATAGTTCCCCTGGTCTTCTTTTTTCCCTTTTTGAAAATGGGAGTTAATGTTTCCCTTTTTCCAGTCAGTGGGGATTTCTCCAGGAAGTTATGGGATGTCTGTCACTGGAGACTTATGTGAACAGACTAGAAAAATGTAAGTCAGAGATTATTTGGACACTGCTGATTTTGTCTGTGGAGAGAGAGATGATCTGGATGGCCTCTTAGGGTCCTTTCTGATCTTATTTTTCATGATCTTCTAACCATGGAAGTCTGCCCAATCTGATGTGTTTGGGTGCAAGATCTTTCTAACATGGCCATGCTGCATTTCAAGGCTGAAATATCTCCTTCACTGAATGAATGAACTCACTTAGTGGTAGCTTGGGGGTCCTGGTACCGAAGTCTAATATGTTGTTTAGCATCAAATAACCAACTTGAACACTCAAAAGGGACACTCTGAAAAGCAGGCTGGATTCAGCATCCATTAGTGCTCACCTTTGTGCTCAGGGGTCAGCTAGGGAGACAACTCTGTTAATCACTATTAAACACCATCTGTGAGGGAGTGACAAGAACTGACACTTCTCTGTCCCAGGCATCACACATTCTTTCCATGGCCCAGTGCATGTGACCACTTGGTTTGATCTGTGAGAGCCCAAGCAGGGGGCCCAAGCAGCTGCAACAGGCTGTCCTCAGACTCCCTTTTTAGATGCCTCTGTGTGTGCTCCTTCCAACCTAAGTGTTGAGTGCTGGTGACACATGGCACTCTGCTGGCAGACCACAATCCCCCATTCTCTATTATAGGGGTTGGCTTTCCAACTTTGGCACTTTGATAAGCAGCTAGTGTTTCTGTGCTATTTCTAGCCTACAGGGAATTCCTAGGGAATACTGAAAATACTGTGGTGATATTCTCTAGTGTTAGCTGAAGTGTGTGAGAGGGTGCAATGTACTGCTTTGCTGGGGAGAGAAAACTGGATCTTATTAAATCTAGTAAGTGTGTCAGCCATTCTTCACCTGGCACAACTGCAGAAAGACGTTGATCCCTATTACAGAAGAGACAGCCAAAACACAAGCTACATGCACAGCTAGTGTGCTAGCAAGGCATGGGTCTGGGGTCTGCCCTCAAGCTGGGGAATAGACAGGACTGTGGGGCTCCCACTCCTTCAGATTCCCACTAGAAAAGCATCATTTGGCTTCATATCACACATTAGCTTTGGCTAGAGACAGTGATCTGCGTGACACAGTGTCTGGATGATAAATGGTCCCATTGGCTCTTGAACTACATACTTGTGAGCACTTGAGTTGCAGCTTTTATGCCCGTGGTAGGTGAAGCAGGCAGCATGGCAAATGTCCTTGACCAAGGACAGTTAGATCATTCCAACTTCCCACTGTTACAAGGAAGAAGTCAGTGAAGTCATTTGCTGCAGCAAAGATCACAGGTTTTCTTGAGATCAGGCAGCAGAGCCAGTGGTGCCTAACCTTGCTCTGCAGTGCACTGGGTTGACAAGAATTTAGGAACAATATACCTAATTTATGCTATCATGGTAACTTGTCTAACTTATCCCAAGAGGAATTGTGGGAAAGACAGAAATTCAGCATGAGCATTTAAAAGTACTATGCAATGCAGAAGACGTGTTGCCGTGGAGGACTGTTCCTGCAAGGAGAGGTACTAAAGGGTAATGATGGTACTTGTCTGATAATGACAAGGGACCTTGAATCATGAGATACCTTATATCTCTTAGGAAAAAAAAAAAAAAAAGAAGACCCATTTATGGTTCCCTTAAACCTGTCAACAGAGACCTAATAGCATGCTAGTTAAACAACATTCATATGTTACCACAAATTTCACAAGATGAAGTATTTTTCTGCTGCCTGTAGGTAATTTAAAACTACTGATTTGTAATTTATACAGGGATTGGATATATTTTCTGCTAAAAGGACTAAAAGTGACATATGAGTTTTTTCTTACTGGAATTGAATTAACCTGAGCGTGGGATTTTAGGATCACACATTCTCATTCTGCTTCTGAAGTTATTTTTGTTTTCAAAACAGCTCCTTAAATAATACTGGAAAATGCCAATTCAGATTTTCATGGCATAGCATATGCTGCTACTTTCTCTAATTAACAGTTTCCAAAGTTTCTTACAGATCCTGACACACATACATGCATGCACAGAAACACAAGCCTGCACATGTGTCCTTATTTTTTACAATATAATAACTTTAGCCTTGGAACACTCTTCAAAAATAAATAAAGTGTTAGCATAATGCAAATGTCTCTTAGCTCAGTGCTGAGGACAGAAGGACACATAGACGACATTCTTCTCAGAACAGAGGAGGGGCACACTGTTGTTTCCCTGCTCCTTTTCTTGGTTATTGTGATTTAAAAACAGAAGGTGCAACACTTTTCCATCCTGTTCCTCTGGGATAACAAACTTTTTCATCGTTCTGTGAGTGGCCACTAACTTGCCACACACTCCAAAGCTCTCAACTCCGTTCACTGACGCTAGGGGAAGGATTTCAAACAGCTGCTATTCCTTGGTCAGGGAATAGACTCTTGCTGTAATGACCATGTTAAAGCTGGCAGATAAATTAAAGGTGATTTAAAATAATTTTTATTTTCTGCCTTCACTTACTAAACCACTTTTCTCCAAAATATGTTACTACACTCCTGGTTGCTGTTTTTCTAGGTGGCTCAGCTGGCTGATCTTAATGATGATGAGAGATTGACAGTAATCTCTTGCTGGTATCAGCCAGATAGCAACTTTATATATCAGTCCACTTCAGTAAATGGTTGCAGTGATCTGTAGAAGAACTTCATGTATTTGACTATGGCTTTTACTGAGTAATTTTTTGGTCACAGTGAAATGTCCTCCCTCATTACCTCAAAGCTATGTGTTGTGTTTTGTTTTTTTTATTTGAGGTTTTTAAATAGACATTTTTACTGTTTTGCATTAACAAATTATAATCTTCACAGAATAACTTTTTTAAATACCATTTGCAAAACTGATAATCTTTCAGTCTTTAATGAAAGTAAATGTGCTTAATTTCTTTACCTTAAGTCTTTTAAAGCTCATCTACTACATCATAGAACCACATGCCATGTTCACTTCCTTTTTATTTCCCTGTATGGCCTGGAGGCCAATGTGATCAGGTTTTGGGTTTGTCTTTGGTCAAGCTTGAATTTAAGAGAAAAAAAAGCTCAGGCTAAATCCCCACCTGGTATATAGATTGATATAGCTCTACTGAAGTTGGTTTATACCTGCTGAGAATGTAGTCCTGCATATGCCGACCGGAGGCTGTCTCAAGTGTCTTATCCAGGATCATTAAGGTTAAAATGATTGCATCTATTCTGACTGAAACAGCTGAAGGTGTTACAGAAGATTTTGTCTAAATAGAGTATGAAGCAATGACTCTCCCAGAGGTTCCAGTTCACACCTGGGGAAACTGTTTCACGGCTGCAACTTGTTCATTGCTGTGTTAGCAACTGGTCTAAATCTGCAGAGTATTGCAAAATAATCTGGCAAGATCTGTTTCTCTTGTTTGACAGTAAGTTGGACAAATTTGGTGTAACTTTTTCAATTTATTAACCTGCTACTAAGTTTGATTCTACTCTAACTGAAAACCAGTTTCTGTTCTAACTGAAAACCAGTAGTGTAATTAAGGAGCACAGATTACAAAAAGACAAAATCTTGCCTGATTTGAAGGCTGCCTGCCTATACTCATAGGATCTGAATACTGTAAAAGAGTCACACCTCCTAAAAATTGTGATATTAAAGTGTTTTATATGGAAATAAAAGATAAAGGAGATAATTAGTCTGAAACTGATCAAAAAAAACCACAACAATTTATATTTATTTTAATTATCTTTTCATATTTTCAGTTTTATCAGCTAAAATTTGATATAATTGCTGTAATTTACACCTACCAACTGTAACAGAATTGGAAGTGAACTTGAATGCAGTAGTAATCAGAGAAGTACTTGAATTCCCTGTGTGACATTAACCTCCAAAACTACTTACTAGTGTTATTAAATCTATCTGGCTGGTGATTGGAATCAGCATTTTCACAGTACTACTGATCATTATTTTCTTACATATAGCCAGCTTCTTAATTAGAAAGAAGTTTTTCTGCCACCTTACAACCAGATGTCATTGTCCATCCTGATTGGATTCTTCCAAAGTGAATCTTTTCTTAGAGCATTTGGGTGGATAGCAAGGTAAAGTTGACAGCATGGCTAAGGGTGGATCATCACCATTTCACAGAGGGCAGACAGGGGCTCTCATTAGGCTCTAAACTCTATAGAAAATCTTGCAATAGGTGTCTACACTTCAGAGGCTTTAATCTCTCTGAATAGTTTTAATTGGTTATTGTTACATTTAGATAATAACCCCACAACCCCTTCTGGACAATCAAGAAATAAAGGTTTTGCCACATGTATTACCAGTACCTACCATATTATGAATCACTTTGAATAGAAGTTCTCACTAATTTAAAATTATGTTCATCAGCAGAAGAGCTGGCATTAGGTACTTGTTCAGTTGTTTTGCTGAAAGTTTCTTGCATATCCTTAATAAAGTAGAGGCAGACTTTAAAAAAGTCTTGATGAAAATCCCTGTGATGTTAATACAAAGTGAAAATTAGGCTCATGATAATTTTTGCCCTGGAATCTATTGATGGGTTGGGAAACAGATTGTTGCTTGTCTATGCATTTACTGCTGCTCTCTACTATTAGGAAAAAAACTGCTAAGGTTATAGAGGCAAAAAATTACATTTTAAAAGATTGGTCATGTTAGATCAGATTAACAGCTCCTTTGTGTTTGGTACAGTAAAACCTGACAGCCCAAACTAAAAACTTTTATGCTAAAATTGCAGGAAAAGAAACTCTGTTACCTGAGGTTGCACAAAACCCATAATATTATTGGTTGTTTTTGAGAGCACTATGTTTAACATAGGATAGTAAATTGCAGTTTACAAATAATTTTCCTCTTTTCTTTCATAATGTAGAATTTACCCAGCAGCTCTACTCCACTGGGCATCCCTGCTTTGGATTATTCGTCCATTAGGTAACTCATGGACTCCTGCCAGCTCACTGGCCTTCCTGAAACCAGTTGTATTTGCTAACACTGGACCTTTGGTTGTTTACAACTCCGTTAGCTTTGTATTGTTTGGAGACTTAGCATGAACTGACCTACTATTCTAAATCAGCTAAGCAAACAGAGCAAATTTGACAATTCCCTCGAGAAAAAAAAGTAATAACAAAACTAAAAGCCAACTACTAGATGCTATATTGTTATATAATATGTCACAATTGATAGATATGAACCTCAAATTATGGTACTTATATTAAATAGTGGATGTAGTTCCATTCATCACAATAGTACCATGCTAGGGCACAGTGCATTCAGCATAAACAGAGGCATAAAAGCTCAGTCATTCTGTTATCTGCCAAAAGTTACAGAACCAGAATTGGATAACTTCTTTGAACACTTCAAGAATCTAGCATTCTACTTGTTTTATTGTTTAATAGTCACACACATAGGAAAAATAATTCAAATTCTCAGTGATTGTGTTGTTATTCTGCAAAAGAGCAAAATGCAGAGAAACCTGGGCTGACAGACACATGTCCAAAAATGGACCTGCTAGAGTTGCCTTCACTCTTTACTGAGCCAGAACTAGAAAATTGCTCTTACAGAAGGCTTTTTAAAAAAGGTATGTTGCTTCATGTATACTTAGTACATTTCCAAGCTATGCTGCATTACATTGCAGCACAAAGGTGTTATATTAAATTTTCTATAAATATCATAAGTTACAGACATTCAGATAGTTTGAAATCCATAATAATAATAAATGTAGTAGAAAACACTTCATTCTCCCTTCTTAGTGATCCATATGTTCTTTGAGAGGTGTTTGGACTCTAGGATATCTGTTCCATCTAAATTGCCCTTTACTCTTTCTTTCCTTTTATCTGCAAATCCCTGTTTTGCCTTTCTTCATACTGTGCATTGGCCACATTATTCATCTCGCCTCTCACTACTACAGTTCCCACTGCTTAGATTGCTCTTTCTTAATTGTTCAGCACCCTCATTTCTTGCCTTGCTTTTGCCTGGCAACAGACCTTTACCACTGTTGATCTAATTACTTCTCCTGGATTGGCATTTAGCGGAAATGTTCTTGTCTTTAGCAGTATCGATTAACAGCACACCTCAGAGAGCAGTGTTACTGCTTAAAGGGGGGGACAATTAGTAGCTTATATAAACGGACAACTTCTAAAGTGATTAAAGTGATCTGTAAAACTGTCACACTTAGTGAATGCTCTAAAAGGTCTTTGTTCCTTTCCAAAAAAACAGTCACAAAAGAAAGTACTGTAGTTCACAAAACTGATATTGAAATTCAAGAACCGGGCAGATTTCCTGTGCTGTAGCGACTATGCCTCGAATAATTCTTCTCTTTTGACTTCATTATTATTTATAAAATTGAAGGAGTAGAATGTCCTTTTAATGATGACTTGGAGTGGGACAATTCAGAGGAAATCCCCAAGTGAAACAATGATTCATCAGTGATGACTCAGTCTGGATTTGTCCCCTGAATTCAGCCTTAGCCCAGTGCTGGGCAGATGGCAAGGCTGCTTGTTTGTGTGGTAAAAAGCCAAGTTGCAGTCCCAAACATTTCAAGCACTTAAGAAGCCAAAGCAATTTTGTAAGAATAAGGATTTTATTATGTTCCAGCCATGTTTTGTCACTGTCATTTTTAAATGTTTTTCCAGGATTTTTAATTCAATAGCTCATCATTTTCAGTAAAGGACAAAATAATTAATAGCTTCTTTAATGGTTATTTGCTCAAAATTGTATGCAAACATTCAAAAAGTGTGGTGAAAGTTGGAGGCTGAGCTAAATATCAACAGTTCTCATTTGGGCTCTGATTTCACTGACTCTAGGAGAGATCCACAGATAAAGCAGCAGCAACTCTGCATATTTGGAAGATCTGCATATTAAAACTGTAACAATAAAATAAATTAATCCCTGTGATGGGAACCAGATTGGGGAGATGAGGCATTTGTATGGGGAAAATAGGTGACTGCACTGTGTTTTGATAAGAAATCTCAGTTTGTTGAACAAAATCTATATGCAGTTTCCAGTGAGCTCAGTAGAAATGGCAGACCTAACTCCATTAACTTAGAAAAGCCAGTTTGGTATTCAAAGCATGGGGCTGTCTCTTGGAATAAAACTCATTGTTCAGAGGCAAGGCAAAGTGTCTGTTTATTTCTTTGTGTGCCAATTCATCACAGATAATTTTAGCCCTGCTTCAAAAACGCCAGGGGCAAAATTTTCTTGTTACTTGTGCCTAAGAGATTCATTTTTTATTTTTTAAAAAAATTTGGTGCTCTGTGGTAGGAAAGCAGTCATACATAAGACATGTGAAGAAGTCCTGTGCAGAGAAGTAGACATATAATTAAACAACATCTCTATCTTTTTCTATTAAACAATAATCTCTAGCTTTTCTTTTATATCCTTATATCCTTAAGTTTAGATGGCTTTTCCATCTTTTGGCTGGGAAGATATTTTATATGTATGTGTATACCCAGAAGAAACTTATGACAGGAACTTGAGGGAAAATTTTTCAGCTACACTCTACCCCTAGTTAAAACAGCAAAAGTTGTACATTAGCTCTCGGCCAGATCTTGCTGAACCTTTACCACTCTGCTAAACCATGGGGCTTTCACACATCTGGTTATATTTTCTGTTGTTGCTACTAGCTCAGACAAAGCTGGAATGAGAAAACAGGAGATACCAGTAAATGTCAATGTTAATATTATCCAGGGAGCCAGCTACTTCTCGCCAAAGCCAATGCTCACTTAAGCACAGTCAGCTGTTCTGTGCTATTGCCATGTATTAGTGGTAGGAACAGTGAGACCTTTTGAGGCAGAGATAGCTGGAATGGGCAATCCTTGTATACAGATGATAGGGTAAGCATTTAGGCTGGAGAAGAGTGAGCTATATTTTCAAATCTCTTTGTAGGAACTGTGCCTTCATCTGACAATTTCAGAAAATACAAACTCTTAGTAATATGAAAAAGCACGTTGCTCAGAAGAACAATAAATTCATACCACTTTTGGCAAACTAGGCCAATAATAAAATGTATTGTATAAATTTTATTCCGCAACATTTGTTAAGAATTCTTTTTCCATGGATATAAGGGTCGAGATTCTGGATCCAAGTGCCCTACTAAATGTTGATAGAGAGGTTGCTTCCAAAAGATTTTTAATGGTTCTTTGTCATTCCCCACTTCTCATGTTGTTGCCAGCTTCACTCTCCAGGCACCATAGCCTGGTGCTACTGATATGGGTGCAGTTATTCACAGGCTAATCGCAGTTGCCTTGGGGCTGTTGAAGACCTAACTTCTGTGTACACCAACTTAAACCAGTGTTGGACTAAGATCCTTACCCACAACATTGAGGGGTTTTATTGCATTGGGATCTTGTCTTTTTTGCCCCTCCCTGTGTCTAATGCATGTGGTTGTAAATCAAAATGTTAACCTTTATGGGACAAGAATTTTGTTTATGTTTTGTGGTCATAAGAAACCTAGTGTGGAAATTCTGTTCCTTATATGGCTTTCCATAATAATATGACATATGCTCTTAAGTATTTGGAGTAATTCAGTTCCTCTTCTGAGCCAGAACAAGCCTGTGTCATTACAGTTTCCATTTTCACAATTTCTTATAATAGTGCTTTATTTCCTTCCATGTTCAAATGCAGTTTAAAAAGATATACAGGATTTGCTGAGTTGGTTAGAAGTATAGACTGAGAAAAGAAAAAAATTAATAGGTTATTGTCTACCTTTTTATTCTATTCTAATGCTTGCTGTTTTTCCTGAGTGTTTTATGAGAAATTATGAATAAAATAATTTTATGACTATTTAAACTGAAATATGCAACAACTATTAATTTAAATATTAAAGACTACAGAAAGGTTTACTATAAATAAAATACTGTAGTCCGAAGTCTGATTTATTTCCAAGATTCAAACCTATTGGTAGGAACAGTGAGACCTTTTGAGGCAGAGATAGCTGGAATGGGCAATCCTTGTATACAGATGATAGGGTAAGCATTTAGGCTGGAGAAGAGTGAGCTATATTTTCAAATCTCTTTGTAGGAACTGTGCCTTCATCTGACAATTTCAGAAAATACAAACTCTTAGTAATATGAAAAAGCACGTTGCTCAGAAGAACAATAAATTCATACCACTTTTGGCAAACTAGGCCAATAATAAAATGTATTGTATAAATTTTATTCCGCAACATTTGTTAAGAATTCTTTTTCCATGGATATAAGGGTCGAGATTCTGGATCCAAGTGCCCTACTAAATGTTGATAGAGAGGTTGCTTCCAAAAGATTTTTAATGGTTCTTTGTCATTCCCCACTTCTCATGTTGTTGCCAGCTTCACTCTCCAGGCACCATAGCCTGGTGCTACTGATATGGGTGCAGTTATTCACAGGCTAATCGCAGTTGCCTTGGGGCTGTTGAAGACCTAACTTCTGTGTACACCAACTTAAACCAGTGTTGGACTAAGATCCTTACCCACAACATTGAGGGGTTTTATTGCATTGGGATCTTGTCTTTTTTGCCCCTCCCTGTGTCTAATGCATGTGGTTGTAAATCAAAATGTTAACCTTTATGGGACAAGAATTTTGTTTATGTTTTGTGGTCATAAGAAACCTAGTGTGGAAATTCTGTTCCTTATATGGCTTTCCATAATAATATGACATATGCTCTTAAGTATTTGGAGTAATTCAGTTCCTCTTCTGAGCCAGAACAAGCCTGTGTCATTACAGTTTCCATTTTCACAATTTCTTATAATAGTGCTTTATTTCCTTCCATGTTCAAATGCAGTTTAAAAAGATATACAGGATTTGCTGAGTTGGTTAGAAGTATAGACTGAGAAAAGAAAAAAATTAATAGGTTATTGTCTACCTTTTTATTCTATTCTAATGCTTGCTGTTTTTCCTGAGTGTTTTATGAGAAATTATGAATAAAATAATTTTATGACTATTTAAACTGAAATATGCAACAACTATTAATTTAAATATTAAAGACTACAGAAAGGTTTACTATAAATAAAATACTGTAGTCCGAAGTCTGATTTATTTCCAAGATTCAAACCTAACTATTTCCCCACACCATATTTTGCTTTTGATTACAGTATATTACAGTATTGTTGTTACCTACCATAGTATATAAACAAAGCTTGAGAAGTTCTCTGTTGTGGGCTGTTTATATTCTTCACTATATATCTGCAATTGAGTTCAATGGGATTTATTCAGTTTGTGTAGTCATTCTTAAGTTAATTTTAAATGGTCTAGGTCAAGCTTAGAAGTAGTATAAATATCCTGGGTAAATGACAAAATTAGATGCTCTGCCCTGAGCTGCTGTTGGGAAGTTACTGTCAGCATCTGATCTGTATGGTGTAATGCAAAGGTAGAGACATTTTCCTCACAAAGGACTGAATTTTCTTTCCAAACAGCTTTTATTAACTGTAAAATAAGATGTATCTTAAAATCATGAGGCTGCAGATTGAATGAAGTGACATCAAAGACTTTAAATTAGTTCCCACTCTGGAAGTCCCCTTCAGCTTGGAAGTTTCCTGCTTAAAAAAATCCCTTCTTGCTAAAAGCTAGTCTTGATGTATGTGTAAATGCTATAGATCAACAGCTTCTCAAAAGACAAAGGCTAGAAAGAAACGCACCCTCCCACACACGATATATATAGTACCACCGATTTAAACTCATCCATACAGCCAAACATTTAATTGAAGTATTCTGAGTCTTACACCTGCAGTCTGTGTATGCAGGAAAGGACTTTAGTGATACCCATGAGTGATATCTCGAGAATATTTTAGAATGGAGTTTGAGATAAGTACCCCAAGATTCAGCATTAGTTCCTATAAGCTGAAAAGAATCACAAGTTAACTATTTACTGAACTGACACAGCATAACTGGAGAAAATTTGCAATTCAAGATCAGGAGTCAATATTATATCTCAGCCTCTTAAAGATTTATTGGGTTATCTCAACAAGTTGCAGTTGTGTGATTCTGTTGGTAGAGATGTGTGAATGTGAGCACACACACATTTCCGAAATGCATCATGATGTCCATGGAATGTAGCTGTTATCCCCACAATCTCCGCATACTTTCCCCGAGCAGATGCATATCTGCACCTGTTGCCTTCCCTGTTTATTCCCATCACACTTCAAAGGATCTTGGTCTTTGCCAGTGACTGCCTGTGTCATTACGCAGCTTTCAGAGAGTGCCCTGGCAGAGGCTACTGGCTACTGCTCCGCACAGGCTTGGGCTGCAAAGACAAGGTATGTCCTTACCCAGACCTGTGCACTGCCACATGGGGGTGGGTTTCACCATGATAAGAAGTTTAATTCCTGTGGTAACTCATCACTCTTATCAGTAGACTTCATTATATTATTATCCTCTTTCTATTTATTTTTTTTCCCCCCTCACTCCTTTCACAGGTGAGCTACCTTCTTCTTGTGTGTTTTAACTTGGTTCTCGCAAACAGGAACCATCCAAGGTGAGCACATGTAACCTACACTACACAAATCCTAGGATGCTCCTTGCTTGACAGATAACCTGATATGTCAGGAGAGAGAAAGCAAGTAATAGTGTGAGCAGTGAGAGAGACCAAGAAAATAAAAATGCAAGTTGTTAACACAACATGATATGAGATAAAGTTGATCAAATTAACAGATATATCCATTGTTTCCTGGAAAAGTGGTACAATGTCACCTAAAACCCAGAATACAGTTTCCAGGCAGGAATCTGAGCATCTCCTTGTAATTATACAGGCAATTTATAATCTTGAGTATAGACATGACTTTTACTTCATAAGCTCAGTAATTTGGTTATCATAACATATACCTTTTAAAGAGAACTACCAGTTTATTTATTAAAATATATAAGTGTTGAGGATAACTTTGCTTTTTGGAAAAAAAAATAAATTAAAAAATATTTTTTTTAAGCCTATGTTCCTTTTACCTCTTTCTCATTTAAACACCAATTGCTTTTTTAAACATAAAAGGGATGAATTTTACCCACAAAAGAGTTAAGTTAAGCAAAATGCTTTTGATGGATGCTTAGGTCAAATAACCTATAAAGAAGAATTTTCAAAATTTCATTCTGTGAAATAGTTCTAAATTATCACTTTCCAGCCCCTATTTTGATTTTCTAGCTGCCAATATTTCTTTTTAAGGATATTTATTTATATGGTGAACTTTACTATTAATTACTTACCCTTTCTTTGTTTTGGGTCCAAGGAGTAGAGATGTTGCTGAGGCAACATCCACAAACTTTGCTTCCTTACCTGGATTTTGAGTAGTAAGTGATTTTTCTTCTACTCTTCCACTGCATAGAGAAATAAAACGAGGCAAACAAACTAAAGAAACTTCTCATGTTTCAATTTTTCATCAACATGCCTTATATTAATACTTTGTGTCATTTGTTGCTGCTTTAGGCAGGGGACTTGGGAAAGCCAGGCAACCAACTCTTTCATTCATGGTCTGTCCCAAGCCAACAACTGTCAAACTATTTTCCTTGTGCTCCTTTCCCATACTGCCTTCCAAAACTCCCAGCCTCTGCTTCCATAAGGTGCTATGAGAAGGGACTGGTAAGTGTGAACCAGGAATTGCAGTGAGGAGGATGGCACCCCAAGAAAAAAGTATAAAACATTCCCCAGCTTGAATTCATGATGGTGAGCAGCCACTTTCTGCCAGCCATGCCCCACCTTCACCCCCAACAGTTTTGTGGCCTGCTCTTGCAGTCAAAAATCTCTGAGTTTTTCTTTAGGGCTTGTTCCAAAGGCCATGGACTGCTGCCTTGAGATGAGGTAATGAGAAAAGGAGTTCTCACCAGTGATGAGAATAAATGCTGTATCACAACCTACATTCAAAGTATACTTGCTAGGATGCACACATGTAGATAAAGAATGTGTGTATATGCATGTATGTGCATACCATGAGAAGCTGCTTCTCAGTTGTGCCTATCAAAATGGTGTCTGTGGTGGAAGACAACCATCTGCTTCACAGCTCTATTTTTAAGATCTGCAGTATGGCAATTTAACACATGCAATGTCACTTCAAGCCCTCCTCCCCCAGATGAACTCAAATATGTCACTGGGTTGTCCCATCAGCTCTATGTTGCCCCTGTAAACAGAAACCCTGTTTCCCTGCAGTCTGAGTCAGCAACTGTACTGGAGCAGAACCTATCTTTAACACTTACCAGAATGTGTAATTTGATGCTGAAAAAACTAGAGGAAGATATTTGCCACCTGACTCTGGAATGGACAGAGGCCCTTTAATAGGAGTTTCTACAAGTCTGTCTTCACATATATATACGACTTTTCCAAGGCTGGAGGAAACCCCTCCACTTTAAATTTTTTTCTGGGAGTTCTGACTCTGAACTTCTTACCTGCCTGCATGTCATTTTAGGACTGATGTGCAATGTGCTTACCAGTTTTGCATATCAGATATGTAATGTGCATACTGTATTTTGGGATTTAGACCTAAATCTCTTACAGGCATCGAAGAAAAAAATACAGCAACTAGGATCTGACTGAAAAGCGTTGTTGGTGTACAAAAGCCTGACAGAAGTGTGAGCAGACCCAAAGAAGCACTATGAAAAAGCATGTAGACATACAACTGCTCACATTCTGCATCTTATTAGAACTTCTGCACATATTTTCATCTCCTCCTGCCAGCATGTTTTGTATGAATACCCCTCTAGCATTAGCATTAACATTGTACTCAAGAAATAGCCCACACAAATAATTATTTTTTTTTGACTCTGTGGGAGGGCAAAGATCAGAGAATCATAGAATGGTTTGGGCTGGAAGGGACCCCAAAAATTATATGGTTCTACCCCCCCTTCATGGGAAGGGACTCCTTCCACTAGACCAGGTTGCTCCAAGCCCAATCCAACCAAGTCTTGAACACTTCCAGGGGTGAGGCACCCACAACTTCCCTGGACAACTGGAATGTGTCTCATAACCCTCACAAAGATTCTTGTCCTAGAAACTGTCACAAGTATCTTCCAGTTGTGGGACACATAATGAGTATACTTGGGTGGGCAGTTTCATTTTTCCTGTTGCATTTTGATGGAAAAGCAGAGTTTCGTGCTGGTCTCACCACAAACCTTCAACGAAATGAAATTATAGTTAATGAGGTCACATGAGTTTCCTGTGGCTGACGATGTGGCGTTATTGACAGTGCTCTCTCCTTTATTCATACAAAGGTGGCACAAGTTTATTAGTATTTTTTTGTCTTATTGCTGGAAGGTTAAAAGTCACTTACACCAATGAGTGGCTTCTCCAGAAAAGAAACAACACAATACTTGTGTCACGAGTTATGTTGTGTGGGAGACTAGACGAAATAGAATTAGCAATGTTGTCCACATCAGCAGCACACAGCATGATCTTGTTAAAGAATTATACTGCCTCATAATCCTCAAACAAATAACATTATGTTATAATGGATTGTTTTTTACTTCCTAAGCAGAAGATGGTAGGTTTGTTTTTTCCTATTAAGCCTAATTTTCATTTCAGGAACAAGACAAATGATACATTGATGTATTTACTTATCCTTTTCTTGAAGTTTAAAGCTGGGAAGAGGAAACTTATTTTTGTGAATCTATTGGTATAAACAAAACTTACTCTCCTGATTCATAATTTATCATTTTTTTCTTTTCTGTTACTTTGAATCTGGTTATTGATGGAAGAAACTGTTGGTTAATCAAAAGCTATTCTTGATAGCAAACAAGAATTAGTTGTTAAATAGGCCATTTTTTCATCTTGCTTTCATAAATGGGAAAAAAAAAAAATAATTCCTAAGACAAAACAAAGATTAAAATCTCCACACTTCTTGCTTTTCTTTGCTCCAGCCTGCTGGCAACAAATCTGATTGCGAAAGGGCATCCCAGTCCCTTACCTTGCAGAAACCCTCTTTAATGTATATTTTATAATGTGAGCATGGTTTTGGGTCAGTTAAAATATCTTTATAGTGTTTTTTTTTACTCTTCTTGTTCAATGCTTCTATCTCTAAATGAAGCATTTCCAAATAAAAAATAAAAGCATACCTTTCAAAAAATCTTGAAAGAAAGTATTCTAATTTTAAAAGAAAAGGAACATTTTTAAGCCAAAATTATTTAATGGGTATTAACATATACTTATTGATAATGTTGATCTACTTAAGAATATATTACTTATATACAAAACAAAAAGTCTGAAAAATATTATACCAAGTACTGAAATATCTATTTACACTTTTGCACTGTGGTTATGAGCTACTAATAACTGCTTTTCTGCATCAGATTGAGAAGGGCCTACTCTCCTAAAAACTAAAAAACTATTAAGGCAAATACAAGTATGTAAGAGATCATTCCATTCATGAATTTCCTGGACTTAACCAGTCTTGTTGCCACATCCCCTGCTTTCTTTTTGCCATGACACTGTTTTCTGCCAAACTGGAAAAGATAATAATAATTGTGCAGTAACAAGTCCTGCTCATTTTTCTTTTTGTGGTCAGGTTTTCTTTTGGTAGCTCAGTAAAGTGTGGTCTCCCCAAACACTGCCATCAGGAACTAGTTTGGAACGAAGTTCAGTCTCAAAAAACAATATACATAACAAAAAACTCCAGTATGTCCACCAAATTTAAAATATGGTTATACCTTCCATGGTAGATGCCACTTTGACATTTCTAGTGATTTACAATATGTGTACCAAGGGCATGTCACACATTTTCTTGTTGCTTTTATCTTTCTACCCAGTGTCAAGGCAGTGTAGTCCATTAAAATAGACGACACTATTATTCTTTCCCAAGAAGTGATGAAGCAATTGATACACTGTGACCAGGAAAGACCATTGTACTTCAGGTAACAACAATGTGTTGGTGAATTTAGCTCTTCCTCTTACAGTTCTCTGCTGAAGACTACAAACTTTGTAGGAGAATAAAGTATAGAATTATGGATGCTTTTCAGAAGATGCAGATGACCATAAAGGCAGAAGAACTTACACTTAAACCTACAAATCAACACACACATGGTAAAAAATGCCAGATTCTGAATTGGACTGTATTCCTCCTTTTCCTCAAAAAATAGTTTCCTTCAAGCTTTCACACAGATCAGGAAGATAATGACTGAGTACTTTGGCTTAATCCTCTCTTTGAAGCCTCAACTCCTCCTTGAGTAAGCAGTGTGTAGATCCTCCTCCTCACTCCTGTATCTCCAGTGTATCCCTTTCATGGCTGAACAAGCCTGGCAGGACGGTGGAGGGACTGCTGTTCCATGTGACACATATAGTACTAAGATACCAAGAAGAGGTGAAATGATGTATCTGTAACAGACACATTTCATGGGAATTCTGCAACTCTCTAAATATTTCCCAAACACTGGGGTGGTATAAATAGATCAGTAACAAACTATCAGGGGGAACAATATTTTTGCAACAATAGTGGATGTAAAGGAGATAGGGGAAAGACAGATGAAAAAAGAACCCTACAAAAGCCCAAATAATATTAAGGAGATACTTGCAGAGGAGAATTAATTAACCTTCACTATAAGAGACAAAAAAAAAAAAATAATAAAAAAAAAATCACTCTAGCTGATCACAGGAACTAGAAGAATGCCTTCATTGTGAAACTCTGGATTTCCCTACTGAACAGGAAACTCCGGTCAGAAGAGATACGATTTACCAACTCATGTGTTCCCCCTCCTACCCCCCACGGTTTTGGCTTGCAGGTAAGGGGAATCCAGCCCTTCTCTTCTGTTAGGCTACCACCTGCACACTCACTTTGAAGTGGCTGCTAGATGCCAGCAATGCTTAGAGCAGCCTGAAGGCTGGTGAAGCCAAAGTCACCATAGAGCTGCATTACTGTCCTAGTGTTTCTCCCTGTTCTAGTGATCATTTCCTAGCCTTCTCTGCAAGGTTAGGCATGGTTGCATTGACCTTGGACACTAATGCAACTAGTGTTTTAGTAGTCAGGCTAAAAAGATGATCCAGATGTCATCAAGTGCACCAGGATTCTTCATTGAACTCAGAAGTTAAGATAGGCACCTAAGAGTAAAGTTCTCTCTCATGGAATTTTCTTACAGAGAGCAAATAAAGAAAGCTAATCCTTCCTCAGAAAATGAGCTCCCCTTTTGAGATGCAGGAAATCATCACTGACTCTTCCTATCACATTTTTTCTAGATACCAGACATGAGTACAGCTGCTCTTTCAAAGAGATATAGCTGATGTACAGATAATAGTTCTCTTTTTCAGGTGATAGTTTCAGTGTGGGAGCACTCATTCAGGACTGAGAGACATCAACCAGGTCTAGACTGTAAACCAAAGCAGAACATGGGACTGTCTCTGGGACCAACTTGCACAGACTGATCATGTCCACATAACACTTGGCTCTGCATTAACCTTTGGCCAACAGAAAAAAAACAAACAACACAACACAAAACAAAACAAAACAAAACAAAACCAAAAACAAGCAAACAAAAACTCCAACCAACCAACCAAAAAAAGTCCTAAAGCCCTACACGGAACCTTTTATTTTGAAGTTTATTTTTTCCCACTGGACTTGCCTGAATAAAGGAAGGAGTAGTGAAGCAACTCATAAGAGAATTGTCTTTATAGCATGAGACTGAGTACATGGGCAAATGTGGTCTTGTCTAAACTGCTTAGCAAGTAAGCCAGGCTACGCCAACAGGCAAGTAGCAAGGACGACTAGTGGTGCCATGCTTGAGTTTGTTTTGCGTGACAGTATGAGCCCAGCTTGATATTCCAGGTCTTCCTACGTTTCCTTTCTCCCAGGACAATTGCAGTCATGAACAACAGCTGAGGGAGAATAGTCTCTGCCTGCCAGATGGGAGTGCAGGACTTAGTGGGTGTTAAGAGCACAAGAGTGGCTGGATCTAAGCCTCTGTCCTGGAGGAAGGGGGCCTGGGGTCTCTGTCTCTCCTCCCTGGCTCATGTAATTTACAGTGAACTACTCTGGGTGAAATGCAGAACTGCACAACTATCTCCCTGCCTAGCTGAGGAAAGAAATAGGCTTACATCTGCTGATGACTCCTTGGTTACTAGGCAGACTTTTCTAAAAGAGAAAGAGGGAGACTGTGCATGTGTATGTGCATGTGTGTGTGCTGGGGGGCTGTCCCAATACCACTCTTTGGAAGAGGTGCTGCTTATGGATGCATTTTCTGAGGACCTTAATTCTGTCAATATGGATATGTTTGAAACTCATTTACTGTGTTGGCACCAGTCTCCCCCCAAAAAACATATTGCGATGAAGTGACAACTAGTAGCTCCAACACTGCTTCAGGGAGTATTAATGACTGGGCTGCTCTGCTTTGGACAGTCTGTACATGCACAGAGAAGAGCACTTGGCACCCAAGGAGTTCAAAAGTCAAACACTGAGAATTGTACAGGGCAAAAGTCTTCCAGGATGAGAAAACAAATAATTTTATTATTATTGCTCCCAGTTTTATCTTTGATCTGTTCCATGCCTTTTATTAGTTGTATTTTTTACTTGCCCTGATTTCTACATATTGATGCTGAAACAGTATAGGCTTGGATATAAAAGCCACGAAAGAGGAAGATTGTTTTCCCCACTGATCAAGCTGATTTTTCAGTTCTCTGCTCTAATTAATACCTACTGTGACCTTTCTGGGAATGGTGAATTTTAGGATTATTAGAAGACTGACCTTTGAATATGGACCCCATCTCTAGCTCATTTACTCTGTGGATTAATTTTGTTATGTCAGTATTTATGTTATAATCTTGTGAATCGCTGTATTTGTTTTTGGGAACTTATCTAGAGCTTGATTGTCTGGGAGAAAATAGTCTGTTTTGTGTATGTAAAAGCTTTTTCAGGTCAAGTAGAGAAGAAGTAGGTCAAATTTTATATCCTCACATTTTGATCTGGGGGATGGGAAACAAAAATAAAAAAAAAACATTACATGACTTAGGTTACTCTGAGGACACCCACACAAATCTGTATACAAAGATACCAGGGCAACAACTAATAAACAATCTCAGCTTCATGAAATAAGGCACATCAAATTCATTAACATCTATATGATCCAGGGACTCATTTATTCTTACTTCCTTTTGTTTGTCTTTGAACTGCAGTACAGGTGGGGACAGTAAAAGGCAGAATAATAAGTTAGTCATATATTCAGCTGGTGTTGTGCAGAGTTGCTGTCTGCACACAAAAGAATATAATGTATTCATCATACTACTATGTCTTATCAGTAATAGGTCAAGCAGTATATCTGCTGTCCTTTTTTTAAATGGTCAGTTATTGTTTTAATTAAATTTAATTAAGTCAGCTTAAAGCTTTAGTCACAAATTGTATAGCTGAAGACTTTCAGATCCTTTTTTCTTTATGAGTTACAACTTCTGAAATAGGCTTGTGCAGTGACACCATTTTTAGGTAAGTTTTTTAACAGCAGTAACTGAGGCAATAATGTCCTGGACCTTTAACTGTCAGGTATCTGTGAAAGAGCTCTTCTCTGGGGAGCTGAAAGGAATGCAAAGGGAAGCATTAACTGGCTTGGCTGGCAGCCTAACCTGCAGTGGCTTTGCCTGTACTGTGGGAAAACTTACTGCAGTGTCACAGCCCTGCTACTGTCAATTAGTGTCAATATGCACAAAGAACACCAGATATAAGGCCAATGTTCTGGAAATACAAGCAGCAAAATGTTTTGCAGCAAAGCTGAACTTTCACTTCACATATGAAAGAGGATCCAAGAAAGGGAAAACAAAAGCAGAATAGTCATACAGCTAAATTTAGGGGTCTTTCCATATATGCTACTATTTCAGATAGGTCATGGAAACTAATGAAGTCAGTGTTACGAGATGAAAGGAATCTTTTGGTGACCTGATATGAACTCATGGAAGCCTGATAGGAGGATTTGGCAGGGAATATGGAGGACTTTTTTTATCATCCAATGGCTCTTTTTAACAGCAACTTCTATCAGTCTGTCAGCTGAGCAAGTTAAATTGGCCCACTTCTCAGGCCTCCCTACCAGTGTGTTCTAATATTAGAGACCTGACTTGATTTTCTGACTGGACATAAAGGTTGCACATGATTCTCCCCAGATAATCTGTTGGGGGATCTGTTGACCAGGGGAAGTGTTGCCCCACAACCAACACACAAACTTCCTTCTCAAAGGAGTGAAGGACAGGACATGGCACACAAGTCACTTGCTTGCAGTGCAGGTATCCTATTCTTTGCTGGTCACTGTGAACAAAGCTTAGAAACATGGAAGAAACAAGTACTGTAAAACATTGGGTTTTCACGTGCCTTTGTAATGTCTCCACTGCATTTCTCTGCAATGTGAAGTTCTGCACTGGTGCAGTAAAAGAAGTAAACATAACAACTTATGAAAACTAGACCTCATAACATGCAACTATTCTAATTTATATATTTGACACTGCTAGCTGCTTCCCCTGGACAACAGGGACAACACTAACATACCCTTATTGTCAGTGTGCACTCATCAAGAGCAGAGCTTGCTAACCAGAGCACAATTTGGTTAATATTATTAAATTTTCTATCATATAAATTCATCAGCTTGACTGTAACAGTTGAAACCTAACATAAAATCTATCCCAGGCTATTAGTATTTTCAGTGTTTGTGGGTCTCTTGCCCTAGTATATATACTGCTATATTTATTTGCTTACATTTCTTCAATTCATTTATTTATGCAGAAATGGCCTTGCTATGTGATTTTAATGTTTTTTGGAAAATAATTTTTGCCATATCTGAGTACATATTGCCCAGGTGTTCAGTGAGTGCAAATCAGAATCAGGCTACTATTAATCACAATTTTGTAAGCCTGCTGGAAAATAATAGTCTTAATAGAGAAATTGATTATTGTTTTCCTGTGCATTGCTCTAGATTATACTTAGTTCAGAGAACATATGCTGTGCTCTCCCCTTCTCAGAAAAGGCTAAGGGGCATGACTCCTTGCTAGTGGCAGAAATAATGCAGTGTTGTGCAAAATTACCTGAGCCAGCTCTGAACAATCCATTTTGGATACTGGGAGAAAACCAAGTTAATACGAAGTTCTGGCTGAGTTAAAATTATGGCTCATAAAACTGCTGGCACCTGAGTGAATTAACTTAGAGCCATCATCCATATGACACTGCATTGCACCATCTAGACAAGCCCTGAGGCCCAGGGATTTCATAAATTGCTGGGCAGTAAACCCAGGGGTTTTGGGAACCTAGTTTTTGTGGTTAGCAATTTGGCTAAGAGTCCAAAACCAGTGTGATAGTCCCTGATGAATAGTTTGGCTGGCTAATATGCTGATGGTGTAAACTGGTGAGAACCTTTTCCAAGGGTGATGAAACTGTTGGTTTTGGTACATCTACCCTGGAAAGCAAGAAAAAAAAACTCTCTAGATGACTGAGCCAGAGGTCCTTTTGATGACACCAGTTGCAATATGATTGATTCCCTTTGCAACTGTCACTCTCTTTGGTTTACTTGTATCTTCGGTAGAAAACTTGCCCTTAAGCAGTGATTATGCAAGAGCAAGACTGAAAGAGCTGTTCAGAAAAGTCACACCCTAGTAAGACCTAAATATCTTTTATAGTAGTATTCTGTAATCTGAATATAGCCATCCTATTTCCACCAGAGAGGGTAGTGATAGGACAAGGGACAGTAGTTTTACCATTTTTAAACTGAAAGAGGGGAGACTTAGGTTAGACATCAGGAAGAAATTATTCACCATGAGGGTAGTAAGGCACTGGAAAAAGGTTGCCTAGGGAGGTTGTTAAAGCCCCCTCCCTGGAGGTGTTTAAGGCCAGTTTGGATGAGTCTTTGTGCAGCCTGGTCTAGTGTGAGATGTCCATGCTCATAGCAGGGGGGTTGGAACCTGATGATCTTTAAAGTCCCTTCCAACATGTACCATTCTATGATTCTATGATTCTATGATTGTGTTACATAAAGAACATAGACATAATAAAGTGGGAAAGATTTTTCACTCAATATGGTAAATAAAGAAACAAAAAAGAAGCACTTACCTACTCAAACTTTTATCTTCATGATTCCACTACATGGTTATACACCTTCATACATTAATGGTATTTTTAAAGCAGTGTTTAGTCTTCAGTTCCCAGCTTTTACCACCTGAGATGTAGACCAAACTTCTTGCTTGTCTCTCTGCTTCCCTAGATCTTAACATTTATTTATTTTTTTCTAAAAAGAGAACCTGAGCTTCTCTGAATTTTATCTTCTCCCTTCCTGGTATGCCATTAGGTTTTACAAAAAAGCATTACAATGTTACCACCTGAAATTGTCAAAGGGTATCCTGTGCACTCAAAGGTTTGTGCAATCCATGTCTGTCCTGTCTTGTGGATTAAAGTATTCCCATGCTCCTGGACAGAGATCTTTATTTAAAATAAGATTTTCTTAATCTTGCAAGCCAGTACAAATTTGAACCCTCATGTGTATCTCTTTTTTTACATTACTTTTTAATATTCAGAAATGGACAGAATTCCCACATCACTATTTCCCTTACCATGGAGATGGAAAAATAATCATAGAATGGTTTGTGTTAGAAGGCACCTTAAAGATCATCTGTTTCCAACCCCCTACCATGCTCAGGGACACCTCCCATTAGACCAGGTTGCTCAAAGACCCATCCAGCCTGGCCTCAAACACTTCCAGGGATAGGGCAATCACAGCATCCCTGGGCAACATGTTCCAGTGTCTCACCATCCTCACAGTAAATAATTTCTCCATAATATAATCTAAATCTTTTCCCGGTTTAAAGCTATTCCCTCTCACCCTATTACTACACGCCATCATAAAAAGTCCCTCTCCAGCTTTTCTGTAGGCCCCCTTCAGGTACAGGAAAGCTGCTAGGAAGTCTGAGGTCTTCTCTTCTCCAGGCTGAACAACCCTGACTCTCTCAGCCTGTCTTTATAGCAGAGGTGCTCCAGCCCTCAGATCATCTTTGTGGCCCTCCTCTGGACTCACTCCAACAGCTCCATGTCCTTTCTATGTTGGGGATGCCAGACCTGAAAACAATAGTCCAGGTTGGGTCTCCCCACAGCAGAGTAGAAGGGGAGAATCATCTCCCTTGACCTGTTGCCCACACTTCTTTTGATGCAGCCCAGGATACAATGGATTTCTGGGCTGCAAGTGCACATTGTGCACACATTGTTGAGCTTTTTATCAAGCAATGTCCCCATGTTCTTCTCTGGGCTGCTCTCATTCCATTCTCCACCCAACCTGTAATTGTGCTTGTGATTGCCCCAACCCAGATGCTTTGTGCTTGGCCTTGTTCAACTTCAAGAGGTTGGCATTGGCTCACCTCTTAAGCCTGCCAAGGTCCCTCTGGATGGCCTCACTTCCCTCCAGCCTGTTGACCACACCGCACAGCTTGGTGTTGTCAACAAACTTGCTGAGAATGTTCTCGATTCCACTGTCCATTTAGCTGACAAAGACGTTAAACAGCACTGATCCCGGCACCGACCCTTGAGGAATGCCTCTTGTCACTTGTCTTCATTTGGATATTGAGTCACTGACCACTATTCTTTGAGTGTCATGAGCCAATTCTACTGAGTGGACCACTGAATGCTCCATCCATAACATCTGTGTGTCTCCAATTTAGAGACCAGGATGTTGTGTGGGACAGTATCAAATGTTTTGCACAGGTGCGGGAAGATGACTACCTATTCTTCCCTTATCCACCAACGCTGAAATCCTGTTATAGAAGGCCATTCATTTTGTCAGGCCCAATTTGCTTTTAGTGAAGCCATGTTGTGTGCTACCAGTCACCTCCACATTTGCCTCTCTCCCTGCCCAATAATGAATCAGCTCTACCTATGGTACGGCTGACAGTTTATCTAATTTATTCTGAAAGACCCTCAAAACTGGAGATTTCATGATCATCCCACAAAATCTGTTTCAGTATTTCACTACTTTTATTGTTAGAAAGCTCTCCTTGACATCTCAAATGAAATTCCCTTGTTGAAATTTAAGACCACTGAGTTTGGTCATAACAGCATTCAGGTGGAACCTCTCTGTTGTTTTTCTGAAAATATAATAAACATACTCTTTTTTCTGTAATTCAGGTTTTGTTTTTTTTTTAATTGAAAATATCAAGTATCAAGCCCAAGACAGACAACTAATAAGCTTCAATAAAAACATTCTTATATTTAAAGGTGAACACAAAGGTGAGAGAACAATCTGTGATAATTTATAAATTGAGCCACTTTACTCCTCTCCACCCTGAATAAAAAGGGTAACCAGGGATCAGACCAAGATTCAGGCACAACTCGGCTTCTCATGTTCTTCTGAGGCAGTGTGATCAGCTGCTACAGTGAATATGTAATGGAGTCCAGTGTAAGTCTTTACATGGAAGGTGCAAATCATATACCTTGGGGTATTAAGTAGAGCTTATGATACAGTGACAAGGAAGATGGTGAAATCAACATCAGAAAATTAAATGAAAGAACAATAAGTATATTGCAAGGCTTCTTGCATGTGTTTAAGAGGAAGTTTTCTAAATTAAATTTGGAGCAAGGCTGACTGCAGTGTGGGGTTAAGGGAAGGAGAGAAGAGGAGAGAAGAGGAGAGGAGAGGAGAGGAGAGGAGAGGAGAGGAAAGGAAAGGAAAGGAAAGGAAAGGAAAGGAAAGGAAAGGAAAGGAAAGGAAAGGAAAGGAAAGGAAAGGAAAGGAAAGGAAAGGAAAGGAAAGGAAAGGAAAGGAAAGGAAAGGAAAGGAAAGGAAAGGAAAGGAAAGGAAAGGAAAGGAAAGGAAAGGAAAGGAAAGGAAAGGAAAGGAAAGGAAAGGAAAGGAAAGGAAGAGAGAGGAGAGGAGAGGAAAGGAAAGGAAAGGAAAGGAAAGGAAAGGAAAGGAAAGGAAAGGAAAGGAAAGGAAAGGAAAGGAAAGGAAAGGAAAGGAAAGGAAAGGAAAGGAAAGGAAAGGAAAGATGAATAAACAGTTGTTTAATCCTTCTGAAACTTGATCCAGACCCACTGAAATCAATGGGAAAGCTACTTTGACTTAATGTCATTTGGAGTCATCCCTTAGAGTGCACGATTGAAACATTACAGGATAAATTAATCCCTGATGTAATTTTATTAAAGTGAATCGAATTTGTCCTAAGGGTCTGTTATGTCAAATATACAATCATTCTTTCATTTATTCTTTCTTCCTTTCATTCACTGGAATGGGATCTCAGTGTGCTGTAAGCAGTGTGCTTACTGGAATATGACAGGAAACGTGTGCTCTGAAGAACGTTAGCCAAGAAGAAATACGGTTTCAAAAAGTATGTGTTCCAGCACATATTTTTGAAATACCTTTCATAACTTTGAAAAAAAAACAACAAACCACAAAAGATCCCCCATAAACCATCAGGGGTACACTCCTCGTATTCCATTAGATTTGTGATTCCTATCTGATTAAAACAGCAATGAGCTGGAACAAACAATGCGTCAAGGATGATTATGTAACATGAGATGAAGAAATATTTCTCAACCCAGTGCCAGGAAAGCTACAGGCAATTCTGGAAGTCACATGCTTTCTGGTGGGATTTTTTTGCACTTCTGTTTTTGTACCCTGTACAAAAGAGTAGCCCTATTTCGGAAGTCAAGTTGCAGGAGGAAACAGCCAATAGAGAGGATCTTTTCTGTGTTTGTCAATTCCTGTTGAACCACAGTGAACACATTCTTCCTTCTCTCTTTTTTCTGTGTGTTTGGAATTTTGTTCTTGTAGTAGTGAAAGTTTAATGGATGGAAAAGGATCAATGGGGACATTGTTGAACTGACCTCTGGTGACCATGTGAAAACAAATGGGGGCCAGTAGATAGACACTGCCCTAGCTAGCCATGTCTGCAGTGGTTGTTATCTATTTCTGGATGAATTATTGTGTATTGGATTTTATACTGTTCATGTTTTGCTCATAGCGTCATTAAAGACTAAATGCTAGTGGGAGAGTAAACACTGTACCCTAAGAAAACAGCCAATAAATGTCTGGGGGAAAAAAACAATGAAACAGCAACTCCAACAAAACAAACACACAAAAAAACCAACAACCACAAAAAAAGGGAAAGAAACAAACAAGTGGCTTTGCATAGCAGCATATCATATGTCTGAAAAAGGTGATAAAATGATAAGTAAGGCTATGAAAAAATTAAACACAATTCAAAACAGATTGCTGTGAACATTGTATCAGTTTCAGCTGGCAATATGTTTGCATGAAGAAGGCAGGGACTGAACAGTTCTAAACCTCAGTGCAAAATTCAGTCAGTTCATGGATAGGTTGGTTGCACAAGGCTGGCAGAACTGTCACACTTAGCAGTTCTGTCTAAGCTCATAGTCTGGAGCTAGTCCCAAGCTTCAACTATGTAAGATTTATCTGCAATATGGAGCAAAACCTATTAAAATTACTTTCAAAAGTAGGATCATTTTATGGTAGGATGCATTCACTAATTTTTAATCTTGATAAGTTCCAAATTTTGCATGTCACTAACTTCAGTCTATGAGGCAAAATTTTGCCATAGGCTATTTGAGACTTTACCATTTAGATAGTCAGTGACAGCTGGATGTGACACAGGACCTATGAGAGACAATTTTTGCCCAAAAAGGATAGCCTGATACAAGAAGAAAAACACTGTACACTCATGCTCTGGTAGCTGAATTCTATCCTAAGCACAGATTACAGGTCACAAAGGAAAACACCCATGGTGAGGTATTTATTAATGCAAGATGTTACCTGACACCTGGGTTTGGTTAATTATTCTTAAAATTCCATTGACAGTAATGACCAAATCTCAATTATTTGCAAGTACATTTTGGAGACATTTAATATCTGCACAATTTGATTTTGGTATCTTGATTTAAGGGCTAAATCTTACCTCAAAGTAAGATTTCTCCTAACGTTTCTCATATTATATTGTAGCTTAGCCACCAAACCCTCAAATTCCTATAGAAATGTCTAACTACTGTTTTGAAACCAGTTATAGTGTCTGAAAAATTTGGGACAATACTTGAAACAAGCCTGCTCTTGTATGTTTCTCTCTAGAGAAATACCTAGATGCTACAAAATAGACACTAAATATTAAGTGTCTAAGAGCTATTTCAAATTTGCACCTTAACCCAGATACATTTCCAAGTAGGCAAATAAGATTAATTCGTTGGAGGATTATATTTTGTGTTGTGGAAGTGAAATAAATTGTCTAATCTCTTGAATCACTGGTTATATCTAGCAAAAGCTTTTACTCACTCCTGTGGGTAAATCAGGTGATAAGAAAAAGCAAAGACTGTGTTTTGTCTCCTTATTTTCCATAATATCACTTTCTTTTCTCAGAAGAGACCACAACAAGGAAGCTATCTCCCCTTCCCCCATCCACACGAGAAAAAAAAAAAAAAAAAAGGAAAAGGAAAAAAAGTAAAGCTATTTTTTTTAGGGAACATCTTTCCTTTCATTGTTCTATGTTCTCTTCTGTGGAGTGACCGTGGATGGCGAAAACAAAACACAAGACTAAAATGATGCTTTTGTTCTCTTCTATTGAACTCTAAACCAGATGGTCATTTTGATGCAGACTATAATATTTATAAGGAGCAGTAAGAAATAGAAAATCCTAGGTAGAGGCCTCTCAGTTTTGTTTCCTTTTTTTGTTAACTGTCCATTATTAAGCATTAATGAGGAAAGGGGTATCAAGTGAGATATGCATTGTCTTCTATCACTTCATATTTAAATATACACAACCACACCCTGGATTCAATCCCACAAACTATTAAAAATATATTGTTCAAGTGTTTTATGTACCCTTCTATTTCGCAAACCTTCAATCAGCTTTTACATTGCATTTTTTTCTTCCACAGCTGACACTTCAGCAGCTTAGGGAAGGATGACTGCCACACAGAGATACTTTCCTAACTTCACAAACATCTTGCAAACATCTGACAATGTCAACAAAAAGCATAATTATTAAAAAAATCAGAAAGATATGTCAAATATTCTTGATTGAAGAATAGATTAAGCTATTTTTTAAAACCTAAGCATATTAATGTTCTGAGAACTTCAGGGGTACAAACACTGTCTTAAAACCCAGACAAAACAGGTCAGATTCTTCTCTCAGTTACACTGTTATATAGGATACCTGTATTGAATTGAGTAGATTTACAGGCAGATGTGAACTGAGGCAGAATCTCCACCATAGAATGTTAAAATCCTAGATTAAAGGCTCAGCATAATTTGAGTGCCTATGCCTATTAGTAAATATAATATTTATTTAAATTTTTCTTTTAATATTGATTTCAAATATACAATTTGGAATTTGGTATGATGAAGGTTTCAGCAACAAGAAGTACTCCTACTTCTCTAACAGGAATAATGCTACTAGAAAATATTCAAAAGTAATGTCTTCTTCTCTTGAGCCCTGTGATAGTTTGGTCAGCAATTAACTGTTTTTCTGAGACAAAAAAAGAACAGAGAGGAAGTATAGCCTAAATTAGTGCTGTATATTTGCTGCTGTTTGAACCTTCAACACAGGAGGTGATTCAGATGAGCAGCATGCCTAAAAGGCATCACACTGGAGTACTGAGAGTTTGGCCATACTGTACTCTGAGGACAGAATCTATCCTTATGGTTTCTGTGGCTCAAAGATAAAGGTGATTTTTAAGAAGGTAATGACTATTAATTTTCCTCTTGCTTCACCCCATGTTTGAATCATTTGAAGCACTCTAAGTAAATATTAGGGTTTATTACCCCATGTCTTTAGGAAAATCTAATGGGAGGAAACAGCAGATAGTAAACAAAATCACAACCGTTATTTATGTGCAGACATGGCATCCAGTTCAGCCTTGTTCTAGGGATTTTATGTACACTTGGTGAAAAATTCTTATTTTCAATTCTCAGTAGTCCAGGCTAATCAAAGGGAGAAATTACTATTTAACACAGAGGAAATAAAGCATTTGCTGAAGAAACTCTTTGCTGAGCCAGCAGTTAAGCCTAGACCACAGTCCATATATGAGGTAAAAGACTTCGACAGCAGTCATCTTCCAACCAGAAAAAATCAGTGTGCTGCCACAGAACACTTTCTGCAGAATGACATTAACTGTGAATTAATATACCCTTAGAAGATAAATAAATGAACTCGTTGCTTCTTTTCTTAATGATGGCGATAAGGATTTCCTGTGTAGAGACTGCAGAATGTGTCCTGTAGAAGATATATGTGGTTTAGTCTATTGCACCTTTGCCTATGTATTTGCTTTCTGCATAGCAATTTAACTTTCTCAAAGAGAGAGTATTCCAGATTTGGAACAGATATAGTTCTCCTGTACTGCTCTTACTTAATATGCAATATAGACAAGTGTTTCCTCTTCTGGGTCCAAACGTGGAATTCCCCCAGAACTACCCTGGACTGAAGCCCAGGATGAACAAGATTCAAATTAAAGTCAATAAACATAATTATTTAATCACTGTAAATTCCCAAGTCTTAGGAGTGGCCTATATTTTCTGAAAGGTCACCCTAGATTTGGGGTTTCAGGGTCGAGTGCTCTTCAGTGCTTGCTACCTAGTGAAATTTCCAACCTAGTTTTAGGTTCTTAAGAGAGTGGAGAGAATTTAACACTTGAAATGCCTGGAAAATCTGGAATGGGTTTGTTTTAACCATTATTAGAATACCACACTTGCCACACTTTCACAGTGGGGAAAACCATTCATCACAACTTTTCATGATCTCTTCCATATGTAGGTGAATAACAAATGTAAAATCATACACAGTGACAAAAGGTGAGTTGTATACCTGGAATTCTACTCTAATGTCTATTTTTATTTGTTCACAAATCTAGACGAATCAGTGGAAAATACTGTTTTCTGTATTACGAGTGAGCATGTATTTCTGACTTCTTGTGAATTTAAAATTCTAAGTACATCCTCAAGTGATTCATATTTTAGTAAAAAAAATAAATTCCATTAAGATTTAGATTTTTTTTGTTGTTTCTTAAACACATCAATGTGTCAAAACCAGAGAGCCATCGAAAGATGCCTTTCTTCTATTGATCACCCAGAAGCATAAAATCTCTCTCACTTCAGCTAATAGTTTGTTATGCCAGAATGAAATCAGAAAACTGACTGAATTTATTTGCCCTTTCAAGGACATGTTCTTGCACATAACACGATCTGTGACCTGCAGTAAATCAAGCATGCATAACTATGAACTAACTTATGACTTTTGTATGCTGCCTCCCTCCCATTATATAGATGTATGGTTTATCTCAGTAAGAACTTCCCACCATCCAGCAGTTGCTATCCTTTTTATTTTAGCTAGAAATTTGCCTCTCTTCTCCTGCTGGACAGTAAATTATATTACCGTATTTTCCTAGGTAAAATACATGTTTGCATTATTTTCTCCTTAGCTATTTCTTTCCTGGTCAGTCTTCCCATATTACTCCATTTCATATGAAACAGAGAGAAAATACTGGCCATTGAATGAGGCAGATCTGGAGGCTGGACTAGAAACAATAAATAGGGAATAATTAAGATAAAAGAGGTCTTGGTCTGCTTCCATCTTGATTTTGTATCAGCCAGAATTAACACTAAGTGAAGGAGTCAGGAATACATCTATGAAAAAAGAGACAACACTTCTTCAGAACTTTTAGTAGTCCTATTGAGCAAGGAGGTCAGTGCCGGAGCTCAAGATAAAGATCTCTCTTTTCTTCTCCATCTCCTCTCCCACTGCAACAGTGGCAGCAGCAACTCTAAGATTTTCCAGACTGCTTCTGTTTTCTGACCTCCCTCATGCAAGCAAATTATTATTATCTTCTAAGGATCATGCATGAAATACAGATGTATTTGCCTCTCATGCTGGTCCAGGGCTCTGAGCTGCCTGTGCAGCTTACTTGGGCTGTGCTTGGTGCATGAGTGCCTCCCCTTATCCACCAGGAAAAATGGAGGTATCAGATGACTGTCCCTGCAGCTGCAGGCTGCTAGCTGGCTTATTCTGAATAGGGTAAAATTCATCTGCAAGACAGTTCATGTCCAGAGAAATGAATCTTGGAAAGTTTTGACCAAGTAGAGAAAAGGGGAGAGATGCCTGCTCTTTTTTACTTTCTTCAGCAGTGGAAGGTGTCAGTAGAGTCAGGAGATGAGCTGGTGAAAGGGGAAAGTTATTCCTTCAAAGTCAACTCTGCAACTGGTACCAGGCCCAAACCTGTGAGAGTCCTTGTTTTTCCAAGTCTTGTCAACTTGCTGGCAGGTGAAGGGCAGTCAGAGCTGCCACGTATCACAAATAACACTCAGCACCTGAGCATCTGCCATGCCTCCTCACATCCCAGGTAGAAGGTCACTCGCTGTACACCCAGGGAACACTATCTGTCTCACAGGAACATGCTGCAGGTCGAAAATCAAGCAATCACAGGCTCCAGACTCAGCTGACTGTTGTTAATAATTCCTTGTAGTTCATAACCTTTGTAACCAGCCCGGGCTTCATTTCCCTAAGCAACTAGACATACAGCTATCAGGAGATGTGTGAAAACAGAGATAAAATTAATATATTATAAAACAAATAGCTACAGGCTTAGGAAATGCAGACCTTTCAGGCTTTAAAGAGTACATATTAAGGTTCACATTGCAATTCCAGCCGTCCTGCAGTACTGACTGGCATGGCAGGTGGAGAGAGCACAGCAGGCTGGAATCCCTCCAGCCTTGCCTGGAGCCCAGCGGCAACCAGCTGAGCTCTGAAGAAGCAGCATATCCACCCTAGTTTCTCAGAATAACTGGATCCGTGCAAATGAATTAATCCTGAGATGTCCTCAGCTACCAGTAAAGCTGAAAATCCTAGAAAACTGGGAAAACGCTTACTGTACTAATTTGGTACCCACTGGGCAGATCAAATCTTTTGGGATTTGTCCTAAAAGATACCATGATGCTCTTTTCTTAAGAGGCTATCATCCGCCATGGGAAAAAAAACCCATAAACAACAATCACCAAGTTGCTCCCTTTGGGTCTGCTTGATTGCTATCTCTGCTTATTCTGTTTTCAGTGAAGTGTGCTGCAGGCACTGAGCAAAAGAAAAGAATGAATGTCACTCATTGCTAAACTGTATTAAGTGTTTTAATAACCGATAAGTTTAGAATTTCCTTTAATGGCTTATTTACTATACTTAAAGTAATGTTTTGAACTATGTACTGAACTTTTAGATCTATCATAAGACTTTTCTTATTTTCTTATTTTGCCTGGAGACACACAACATGTCAGCCTACTGCCCTGAGCTGTTTTGCTGTGCAGTGCTGGAGATTTATCCACTCTCACTTAAATCAGCACAGATGGCATTGTGTTTACAGAACAATTTTATTTTCAGTAAGCAAGAATGAAAGATTCAGTTAGGAAACAAATTTGGGTTTCCTAGGGTGAGTTGAATTTTACTCTGTGAAATCTTCTTAAAGCCAATGAAAGGCTTGATTTTCCTCTGTCTTAAAAAGAGTAAAGGTGAATTATAAAATTTGCAATGGGACTTGTAAAGTAACACCTGTGAAGACAATAATGACAAGATGTACTGAAAGCTGATTTATTTAGAATATATGGACAAGATTTAGACATTAAAACACCTCTTAAGTCAGAACTTTCTGGAGCCTTTTATATACTGAGATGTGTTTGCTGAATTCTGACAAATCAGATACCATACAGAGAAATTTCTGTGAAAACTACTGCTGACTGTCAAGAATTACACAGAAGATGCCATTGTCCCATTCAACTATCCAGTGGGATTTTGACTATGGCAGAGATGGGTCAGTGCATGTGTGCCAGCATATTTGATCTCTAAACATTAACTTTGCTCCACAGTAAGATGTATTTTTGCATGATGGTCTATAGCTTTGGGGCTTCAGGAAAGGTAAGGGTGGCACAGTAACCTAAGCAACTACAGTTCATTAACTAGCTGGAGTCTGCTACTCTGACCTCTTTGGTAACCAAACAACTCTGGATAGTTTGAAAGCTTCACTGTACAGCTACACTTACACAAACTAAGTTGCCCCAAATGGTGTGATGCAAGTGTGGTAAATCAAGTTAAATCTGCAGCTCTGTAAATGGATATTGTACATGATACTGAACAACTTCAATTTAGTACTGATAGACATTCATTAATCACAAAATACTATGTAATTTGACTTTCATATTATAGTAACTTGAGAAAAGAGAAATCTCTAAAGAAAAAAAAAAATCAGTCATTATAAAGCCTTGCTGCTTTGCCAAACGCCAGGCTGTTTCAATAAAATAAGGTCCATTTCATTATAAAAGATTAGCTAGGCTAAGCATCATCTAACTTTACTTTAAATATCTAAAAGATGGACACTTCAGTCTAAGCTAATAATTTTAGCTTTTCCTCAGTCAGAAGCTAACAACAAGGTGATTCATGTGACCTGGCTTTCAATCACTATCTGAACATCAGATGAATTTGTCTCTGCCTATTCCTCCTTGTTGACTATAAAGAGAGCTTAAGGTGAACAGTTCAGTCTTAGATGTTTAAGGTTTAGAAGTGTAAGTTATGGCAGACTAAATCTTTTCCTTCCTCTATCTTCCTGCCAATATTTTTTCATTACATGTTCTTTTATATTCACGCTGTCTCAGCAGTAAAATTTTCTCAGCCTGTCTTGGGAATTGATTCTACAGTACAGCAGATCAGAAGTCATGTAGCTCACCTTGATACTCAGTAACACCAAATTGCTACCACAGATTATCTCAGAAGCAAATGTCTTCCAACGGTCAGCTGTCACTATCTTTTCCTCATTCTCTCCTTTTTTCTTTTTTCTTTGTTAGTCTCCTTCTCTATGTAATTATTGTGTAAGAGGACTTTAAAAGTTTAAATTATCAAGAAATTAATGTAATTACCAGAAAAAAAACATTTAATACTAACAAAGATTTCTATAGTGCAATAAGTGCAGTAAATAATTGGTTATTTTTTACATTTCAGTTCTTGAGCCTCGGCTTTAGTATTTGGGAACATGTTATAGGGATGAAAGTGGAGCTCGGTTTTCTTGTTTGTTGAATCTTTGAGTTTTATATTTTGTTTAAACAAGAAGCCAAGGTAGTGACTCCTTCAGAAACATTAAAATAGCAGGAAACACGAGCAAAAGAGCATTCATAGCAAATAAAATGGTTTATTTTCATATAATCCATGAAGATATAGAAAATTATTACCAGTCACATTTGTTGAAAAAAATCCCACTAACAACACTTACCAGACTGTCTGACTTCTGGCCTTGTTTTCAAAAAACAACACAACACAAAACAGTGCAGAGGAAGCAGCTTCATCAAACATATTTTTTCCCTCTGCTGTTACTGCTACCTTAATATAAGAGCTCGAAATATATAGTCAGAAATGTAAACAGCATTCTTCAGTTTTGCTGTGTTTGCTTTTTGGCAATTATGTTAATTTATTATATGTGAAACATACTGTATTTATTATATGTGTGTACTGGTTAACTTGCCACATTTCTCTATAATATGTGTTACTGTAAGATTTGTTAATGACATAGCAACTGCAGGGTTTGTCTCAGTTGGGTTGTCATAACCTGTCTTCCGAGCTCTACAGAAAGACTGGCTAATACAAGTTCCTATTGGGAAAACAAACAGAAAGGAAGAAAAAAAACCAACAAATCACAGAAAATTATTACTGTCATTCCAAAATTACTTATAAGACATCAGAAACAACAGAAATCCATGTGAAAATATTGCATTGTCTACAGGGAAATTTTGCTGGATTTTTTGTTCTGTTTCTATTTTGCTTAACCTAATTCTCAACAAGAACTACTGCAAACCTTAAACAGGACCCCATATAGTGTGTTCATGGATGTATTAACCTAGAAAGCAGATAAAATGCAGACTCATTTGAAGTCTATAGAAAAATTGCTGGGAAAACTGCAGATAGATAAGGAGTCTGACAAGGTCTGCAGCTGTCTGGTATATTCTTTCCATCTTCTGTGCTGAACAGATGATAATGGTTCTGCTCCATAACAAACCTTGAGGTTTGAAGTTTGTAGGCCTAAAACAAATTATTTGGAACACAATCTCAAAATGTAGTTCTACCAAAATATAGGTCAAAGGCTTTTTATTCAGAAATCTCATTGAAAAGGTCTTCAGAATTTGTTCAGCTCCATTAATAGTAGCTTAAATTAAACAACACCTTTCAATAAAAATACATTTTGTCAAAAACTGCCTGACCAGCTCTGCCCTGTGTTTAGAGAGGCCATTTAAAACTAGGTTAAAAGGCATTTTTAGAATTGCAAATTAGGGAAAATCTATTTACTTGAGAAGTGTAGATTCATGAATAAAGCTGAAATTCTATCTTCATCTAGCAACAACTAGTATTTCTGACAAGTTGCAATTACTTTTCAAGACATAAGCTACATGTGACTTTCCAGGACAAACCCTTCAATTTCTGCTCAGAACTCAGCAACCTTTCTGTTACTGACCTCTGTTAAAGAGGTATTTGCTTGCCTTATTTTTTCCCGCCCCCCCACCCCCACCCCGCCCCAGCTACCTGACCTTTTTGCAGAAAAATAATAATGCTAACAAACAAGAAATGTACCACAAACAGAACAGTTATAGATCTGCCCATAAAGCAACTCTTTGCTATCAGTTTGTGTCTCGGTTCCTTACTTGTAGTCTCCTTGTTCTCTTCTGCCTACCATCATCTATGATAATTGCTTTGTTGTGTTACGTTTCCAGAAAAAATCTCCTCTGAACAATATCTTGTATTTTTACATGCCTGAAAACTGTCTTGTTCACATTTACTGTACTGTGATAACAGGAAGAACTTAATATACTCACCAGGATTTCAAACTGGCCTTGCAGAGAAATGAGGCTTGTCTCTGTGTAAAATTTAAAAGGCTCACTATACTTTGGTAAATGGCATTTCTGTCTCCTTGCTCTCACTTTTCAGATACCATATTGTAGAAAAACCCAGCATTTCATATTATCTTTGAAATTTGTTGTGGGTTTTACAATTTCTATTGAAATCTTGACTGCCAGACTCCACTATTTGCTTATTGCTATTGCCTTGCTGCATTAGGTTCAGCCAGTGGTTAGAACCACAGGATCAGGGTTCCCAGGAGGCCCACAGGTGGCAGACAGGAGTGACACTGCAGCAGTGCAACAGTGTGAGACCTCCTCTGTTCTCCAAAAGGCAATGTTACCTAGAAAGAAGGATGCTCGAGATTGCCTCCACCCACTAATGGATTTAAAGAGGAACCATGGTGAATGGTTCTGTCCTCATGCAAATGAAATGCTTTTCTAGTGAGACATTGACTGGGCCACTCAAGAGCATTAGCATCAATTATCTGATACATGCCTTCTGAGATGAATTTTAAAAGTTGTCAAGCACCTAATTTTTGTTGAATTTACATTGTATGCCAGTGTTTTTGTATCATCTCATTCATTTATGTGAGTAGATACTTCACTGTGGAAGACACTATCTCCAAAAGATCCAAAAATAATATTTTGGGGATCCAGTACAGCTCTCCATACTTTATGTGCTAACAGCACTGTACTTAAGGGATGATGAAACAGCTACCAGAAGGAAATAGGCCATTAGGAGAAACAATAAAAGGGATAAGCAATGGATAAACCTATTGAAAGAGAATGTAAATTGAAATCCAGGCAATAAGAAAAAAATATTACTTAATAATTTGATTAAATGAGAATTCAATGGGCAAATGGAGTTTTATTGTTTCCTGAGGTGGCATAACATATATGTTGAGCAGGCCTCTTCAAAAGGTAACAAAATGTAGGTTCTGCATTTATGGATACTAAACACGCTAATAACTGTCTGCTTCCCCAGACTTAGATTCTATGTTCACAAAGAGAAGCACTTCTCTGTCTCAGCCATTTTCAAAGCATACATCTAAATGAAAGAAGTACAACCTTAATATCCACAAAAGGTGTTAGCAGAAAATTCAGACATGGCACAGATATTTAGGATTCTCTGAATAAACATGCTTCTCCAATCAGAAAACAGTAAGCATTATATATTCTCTCTCCTGTGTCAGAAGCACCAGCAGAAGACAGAAGAAAGAAATAGGTTTCTCCATTTAGTAACTCTCTGTGTTTGCCCTTATCTTCTCCCATATTTGTACTCTAGCATTTTTTTTTCTCAAAATTCGTGACCTAGTCACAACTCTTAACTTATCTGTTGTAAAGTTCAAATTTATTTATTTGCAAGACATAGCATTGTAGGGCCATCCAAATTTAGTATACAGAATATTTTTGTTCTACCTTGACTATACTAGACTAGATGGTGGACTGTCTTCTATTAATTGCTTACTTAGTTTTGAACATACAATCAGTCTTCACATAAACTTTAAGAACTGGCATTGATTTATTATTTTTTTTAATGCCTTCCCACTTGCTATTTTTTCAGTACTCAGTCGGTCCTATACATTATCTGTCACCTGCTTTGTTATGTATGAATGTGTGCTATAACTTCCACCTTAAACAAAAGACGGATTTTATCTGTCTGATTTTTAATCATCTCATGTATTTTCAGTTTTGTTTGTCTTACACACCCAGAATTCCCTCTATAATAAAATCTGGGGTATAAAGAATGAAAGATTGGCCCTCACTAATTAACTCTCAAATTAGCTCTTGTACAACAAACCACTGCATACTATTGAAGTTAACAGTTCTACTCAGGATTAAAATTTGCCAGATAATTAATATTTTCCAATCATCTCAAGTTTGCCTGTTTCTCTAATTTGCACTTCTATAGATAGGTCTATGATGCTGCATCATTTAATGACAATTTTATAGCTTGCTCATCTGTGGTTTTGTTTGTTGTTTTATATGTTAATAAACCTTCCTTAGTACTTGCTGTCAAGTAAAGTCTTGGTGTTTATAAAAAAGGAAAAGGAGGGATGGAGAGTCTCCTTTGCAGACCTGGGCATTGTTGTCCCACTGTGCTCTGTCCTTGCTCTATTCTGTTTGAGCTTGTGAAGTTCAGTTTTTCCCTTCACCAGATGGTTTCCTGCATCATGTGACATCTGCATACCATTTACAGGTGCAAGCTCTATGTGCACCAAGCATCCAGGAAGCTGCCAGTTATATATTAAAGCTATGGGTGTTATTAGAAACTTTATTTAACAGCATGGGAATAATGTACTCACGTGTCATCTAGTTATGGCCAGCTAGCCGAAACCCTACAAACAAGTAGTACCCGAGAAAACACAGTACACCAAAACATTTCTGATTTTTAAAAATCCAGCCTTTACAAAGCTATAATTAAATATTGGTGAGATACATTCCATCATCAACTAACAACTAGTGAACTATCCATTCAACTGAAAAGGTACTGAAAAGGTACAAAAAATGTACCTTTTTTTTTTTAAAAAAAAAAGCACTTGTACAGTTTAGCTCAGATCTAGCTCAAATGTATGTGAGGTCTTTAAAGCTGTTTCGTCAGAACAAGCATTAACAACTTGCCAGTAATACAGACAGCTGAGGCATAGTGAGGCTATTTTCCTTAAAGGATAAACAATTAAAGGCATCACTAAAATAGATATTTTCTGGAATTTCTAAGAGGAAGCATCTTTTATATCCTGCGGCATTTTCTTATATAGGGTCTGTTTTGGTTTTTTACCAAACTTTCACTAAAATTAATAAAATAACTCAGATATTTATGTGTTACAGAGATTCTCAGAAACCTCTGACTACTCAAACATATGTTACCTTTCCTCCACTAAATTACTTGGACTATGTTAAAAGCAAGTAGTAGAGTAATTAAAGAAAATACAGATGTTAAGGTAATGGAAATCCCCTTGTTACTTAAAATATGTGATTGAGGAATTGAAATATTCTAGAAAAGTTTGGGTGTTCCCTCTGCTGATATACATGATTAAGTGCCTTTCAGTGATGCATGAAAGTGAGCAGCCAGTGACGTGAAGTCTTACAAGCATCTCATGGCTTTTTCTGGGAAGCTCTGTGAGGAGGGGTCATGAAGCCTGGGGATTTAGGCTCCCTCCTGTTTCTCACGTTGGCTCTTGCAGATAGGAAGAGGGGGGTGTATTAAAGGGAGGTGTGTAAGAAGGGGATGTATAAGAGGGGGGTGTGTAAGCCATTGGGTGGATGACATCTTCCCCAGGCTCTGCTGACCTGACTGCTCTGGGGAAGGTTAAGCCCAGGTTGTGTAATGGCTTTTCCCTGCATTTATCCTGAGACTTCTCTGCTATATGCTTTATCTTTTCTCCAGAGAGCCATTCCTTGCTCCTTCTGGGACTGATTCCAAGAACTCATGGAAGAAAGTTGCACTTTTTTCAGTAGGCTTGGGAACAGCTCCTGTGGAAATCATAGAAATCAAGCCCCCAAAATGCCTAAAGAAAAAGATGAAAAAGCTATAGATTAATGCCTATTTCACATTGAGTTGAATGTTTGTTATTACAGTAATTGACTTCAGTAGTGTTAGGATTTAACTACGTATTCCTGAAAATTTCTAGCATCCAGTGAGATATTCTAGTAAGCAGAAAGAATTTTGATTACCATAAGATCTTTTCAAAGCTTTTGTGGAATTATATTTTGTCTTGATGCTCCTAAAAGGTATTCAATAGTGAAAAAGTATCTTCAGCACTGTGAGAATTGAAGCATTATATGTTATTTGTTTAATATTTTCCTTTCCTAGTCTGAGTTTTCACTCTTCTTGACAGAAAGGAATAATTTTATTCCCCGTGAAAGTGTCATGTACTTTCAAGTAACTCAAAAATCAAAAATGCATCAAAGCAACCTCTTCTTTAGAGTGCCATGTGTTGCATTGTATAAAAATGGGTTTAGGTAACTAAAACATAAATCACAACAATGATCTCTGAGTCTGTTCTTCTCTTAAATGCACACACCCAGATGTACCCCCACACACACAGATGCATGTATTTTTTTGAATTTTTAGGAAACTGTTTTATATATGTAGATCACCTAAATTATTATTTTTTTTTTGCCTGTGTGTGTATCAAGATCTCACTGAAGTTAAACTAACCTGTAGAAATTTATTTTTCTTCTTGTCATGGTTTTTCCTCTCTTGCCAACCTTCCTAACCGAACAAGCCATGTACTGAAGTGTTCACCTAGCAGAGAACAGTACCACTTTCAATGAGACAAAAGATGACAGTGGTTACCCACGAGTCCACTTCTCTTCTGTGGAGGGCATGGAAGTAACCATCAGGACTTCTGATTGTTTTCCAGTACCTGCCAAAGCTAATATTCCCAAACATAGTTGTGCCTGTGCTGCAACACTGCTGCTGTCCTCCATCCACTCGTGCCATTGGGAGGACTCATATGAAGGTTCCTGGAAGTCCCACTGCCTACAGTGTAGGGACTTCTTGGATTCCCTGGAGCTCAGAAGTTTCTCATGGTGATGACCATGGCGAACGTGGATCTGGTTCAAGAGTAAGAAGACTCTGAAATTATTTATATTCAGTAGGTTTCAGTGTAGAGGGCAGAGATAAAGGATGATACTTTTACAGTGACATCTTGATACTTTTACAGTGACTTCTCTTGCTGAGTGGGTGGGTGGTTGTGTTCTGCACTAGTTGGAGCTGTTTCTGGGTGGTTTCATTTCTCTGTTTCAAAGCACTTCCATTATTTTTTTTGTCCATTAACTAACACTGGAAAAAATAAATTATATGTAAATGATCAGTAAGCTCTGGGGATTCTCTCTGTGCCAGACCAATCCATTCTGGTGTAATACCTGCCCTCTGAGGTTTTATTCTCCAGCAGTGACATATCTCACCTGGCTTTGCTGATGAAAGGGAGTACCTGCCACTGTAAACACCAATATTATCTTCCCCCTCCCCCTTATATTCCACAATGATCCAGAAATGGGGGCCCAGAAACAAAGAGAAAGGTCTTTTATCACAGCATTTGGAGTTGTGATAATATTTCCTTCTGACATAAATGTTTGATTTTAAACCCACAATGGCAGCTTCAACAGAAGATAGGTTAAGGTGGGAGTGGTAACCAGAACCAGAGAAGAATGAGTAAGAGACTGTGGGCATATGTGCAGAGGAGAGATATTCAGTCACTTCTGCAGCATTTATCATTGCATGCCTGTTAACAAATTTGTGCTTGCAATACTCCCACAGATTAGAAAGAATAAGAGAAATAAGAATAAGAAGAGTGTGTGAGAAATATGGAGGAAAGAAAGGGAAGAAAGAGAAGGAAGGAAGAAAGGGAAGGAAGGAAGGGAAGGAAGGAAGGAAGGAAGGAAGGTAGGAAGGAAGGAAGGAAGGAAGGTAGGAAGGAAGGAAGGAAGGAAGGTAGGAAGGAAGGAAGGAAGGAAGGTAGGAAGGAAGGAAGGAAGGAAGGTAGGAAGGAAGGAAGGAAGGAAGGTAGGAAGGAAGGAAGGAAGGAAGGTAGGAAGGAAGGAAGGAAGGAAGGTAGGAAGGAAGGAAGGAAGGAAGGTAGGAAGGAAGGAAGGAAGGAAGGTAGGAAGGAAGGAAGGAAGGAAGGTAGGAAGGAAGGAAGGAAGGAAGGTAGGAAGGAAGGAAGGAAGGAAGGTAGGAAGGAAGGAAGGAAGGAAGGTAGGAAGGAAGGAAGGAAGGAAGGTAGGAAGGAAGGAAGGAAGGAAGGTAGGAAGGAAGGAAGGAAGGAAGGTAGGAAGGAAGGAAGGAAGGAAGGTAGGAAGGAAGGAAGGAAGGAAGGTAGGAAGGAAGGAAGGAAGGAAGGTAGGAAGGAAGGAAGGAAGGAAGGTAGGAAGGAAGGAAGGAAGGAAGGTAGGAAGGAAGGAAGGAAGGAAGGTAGGAAGGAAGGAAGGAAGGAAGGTAGGAAGGAAGGAAGGAAGGAAGGTAGGAAGGAAGGAAGGAAGGAAGGTAGGAAGGAAGGAAGGAAGGAAGGTAGGAAGGAAGGAAGGAAGGAAGGTAGGAAGGAAGGAAGGAAGGAAGGTAGGAAGGAAGGAAGGAAGGAAGGTAGGAAGGAAGGAAGGAAGGAAGGTAGGAAGGAAGGAAGGAAGGAAGGTAGGAAGGAAGGAAGGAAGGAAGGTAGGAAGGAAGGAAGGAAGGAAGGTAGGAAGGAAGGAAGGAAGGAAGGTAGGAAGGAAGGAAGGAAGGAAGGTAGGAAGGAAGGAAGGAAGGAAGGTAGGAAGGAAGGAAGGAAGGAAGGTAGGAAGGAAGGAAGGAAGGAAGGTAGGAAGGAAGGAAGGAAGGAAGGTAGGAAGGAAGGAAGGAAGGAAGGTAGGAAGGAAGGAAGGAAGGAAGGTAGGAAGGAAGGAAGGAAGGAAGGAAGAAAGAAAGAAAGAAAGAAAGAAAAGAAAAGAAAAGAAAAGAAAAGGTCTTCTTATGGAACTCCCAAAGGACGAAATGTTTGCAGCTACTTAAGCTATGTAATTCAATATTCACTCATCAGAGACAGGCATATCTTCCTTATGATGTAACAATACTCTGCATTCTAAAACTCTGAGACTAACACTGACTCCAAATCCACAAAGTTAATACCTTGTCTTTCAATCATTATTCCAAAAGAAAAGAAATACATATTTCAGTGCTTATTTGTAAAGAAGTAATGAAATTTCATGGGAAAATAAATACTATTTAAGCTTGAGCATGAAAAGAATAAACTTACTGGAACTGTGAGCTGGTCCAGTGCTTTTTCTGTAACTGAAGTAGAGTATCACTGTATTCAGAGCCATTTATTATTGAATGGTTGTTACTTTTTTTAGGTCAGGCTTTATCAAGAAAGTTATATTTAATTAAATGAATACATATAACTTTGAGAGGGAACCTCCGCCCCCCAAATTATTCTGATCTTCTGATTGGCATAAATTCTGCTTCAGTGGCTTTACCCCACTGTGAACTTATCCACATGTGGAAGTAGTGCAGAGGCATGGTTATCTGAGAGAACAGACCTCTCAAAGAAACAGGATTTGATCAGAATATTCCAATTTTCCAAAATTCAATGCCATGACAGGGGATACAAAGAGGAGGTGGGTAATTTGAGGGTAGAGTTTCTGGTCAGACTGGGAAGACCCACTCCTGAATTGTGCTTGTTGGTAACTGTCTGGTTAGCAAGAGAGCAAGAAAATACAAGTGAGAAAACTCTTTTTTATCTTCTGCACCCCAGATAAATGGCCTTACCATACACATACTCCTCCCACCTCCTCCTTCCCAGAATGTTGCAATGACATGGAAATGGAACCTTTTTGTATTCTCAAAATATTTCACAGGTCAGACATTTTATTCCCTGCTTAGCCCTGCTGTATCTGTGTCTTAAGCTCTGTCCATTAATATAATTCACACAAAAGTAACAGACATAAAAAAGGCACCAAGCACAATCAGTAAAAAGGGAACTGATCAGTTTATTCTTATACTGAACAGCGTATAAATAAACCCTAAGTTACCTATATACTATTTCTATACCATCTTTTGTCTTTAGCTATGAAGCATTTTGTAAGCAGTAAGCTTCGATTCAGGATGCCATTTAAGCACATTTAAACTGTTCTTCTGAAAAGGGCTTAAGTGAACCACTTTTTAAAGTGTTTTCCTAATTAGACGCTAATTGATGAAACCTCCTGACTTTCCTGTAAAGGGTTATTTTTCAGATGGGAAAATGGAAGCCAGACGAGTTGTCTTGCCAAAGACTGTAGAGAGTTACAGACAGAGCAGATTTGAGCATCTATCACTTTTCCAGACAGTACTGTTAGGAAAACAGATTCAGGGAGTCTTATTTCACGTATTTATACTGCAGCTCTACCAGTTCACAAGCTAACTGCTAGAGCTGCATCACAAACTTTGAAGTCAGGAAGTGTGGTAGACTACAAGGATAAAAACTGACAACTTTTGAAACATTCTCCAATGTCTTTTTGTGGGTCAGGTCACAGCAGAATAAATGAGGAAGTGGATACTATTTTATTGACATCTTTCCTTTGCAATTGTCAGACCTTGCAAATCACTAAAAAAAAAAATAAAAAATAAAAAAAATCCTCATTTCTGCACATCAGACAAAGAGAAAGAGAGAAGCATTTTCTTTGACAGAGAAGGTCAAGGATGTTTTTCACTTTGATCTACAATTCTGGCAGCCAAGGGAAATCCAGATTCGTGAACAAGGAAAATGATTCTTATGATCGATTAATCTATTGCTTTAATTCCCTTCAGAGTGATTGCTGTGATCCTCAGGTGTTTTTACCCTGAGCAGACTGCCTGTCTTAGCTTTTGTTGATAGTCTGAAAAATTCCTTATTGACAAATGCTTACTAATACAAATGTTAATGCATCAGCCACACAGCAAAAAAAAATGTTAGGTTAACTAAAATTTTACATATTATTGGTGTGTAAAGGTTAATGCCTTAGTTCTGTGAATAGAGTGGAGTCATTTTAGCTGTATATGAAGAAAATTACACCTTAAAAAGTATTTTCTTCAAAATATTTAATTTCAAGCCATACTTTTACCTTTGACAGCAGCAGCCTTTCTGAATAAAGCAGGGACTTTTGCAATGAATTTATAGACACATTTATCAAAACCTAGCAACACCACCATGCTAATTTGGGATTCTACACTTTACCAAATGTGCTAGAAAGTAGCAGCAGGAGATGCTCTGAATTTGTGAATGAATTCAGTTCTCAGGGAAGTGAATGAGCCAAGAATAGCCTGGGCAGAGAAGATGTGTGGTTCCTCACCCAGCTTTCCTTCTTCTCCACAAGACAACTTTTTCTTAAAGTTGGACCCATGAATTTTGAGGTTGGTTTCACAAATGAATTTTTTTCTGAACACAAATATCTTATGTGAAAAACAGGTCTAAAATGATTCTCCTCAAACCAGCTGTGATTAAAGAATATACAGCAGAATATGCATGGCCTAAATGTTCTTGAATCTGCCTTGTTACACCTTTTATACATCTTCCTTTTGATTTCGTCCTTTTTTCAACATCAGAGACAGAAAACTTATTCTTTCCACTTACTGGCATAGATTCTGGCTCTGGTGTCTCCCAGCTGCTCACCAAACTTCCTACTCCACCTTTCTACTGCTGCAGAATTTGTGTTTAACTTTTCCTTACATTCCCATGTCTTCTACCAAGTCCCCTTCTCTCTTAAGGACTTCTCTCTCTTACACTGGTTTTATCTCAAATCCTCTTTTAAATATTTCTGTGACTGTTTTGTTATACAGATACACTGAATGGTTACAAATAATAACTACATTTTAAAAAATTACTTTAAAAAATTATATGTATCATGTGATTGACTTAAGACATACCTGAACATATCAGGTCTAACTATGGCTTTCTGCTTTTAATTTTTATCTTTTTCTCTTTTTGACCTGTTTCTTTCTTTCTACTCATTCACACCAGCTCCAAAACACATGAAAACACACAGACTTAACCCATACTACAAAAATAATAATTAAAAAATAAAACAATATAAATGAGGGGTTTTTTTCTTATTGAAAATATCTGTAGTTATTCAGATATTTAGTGAATATTGAATCACAGAGTGACCATGTGTTTTCCTTCCTTCTCAGGAGCCGTATTTGTTAGACTCTCAGTTTGCGTGAACGGGTACAGTTCTGTTGATTTCAAGGCAATAAGCCAGTTCACCGCAACTGAAAAATTGCCAGATGATGTTACTTTCTTTGGTTGTGTTCCATGAGTTCTCTAAGAAGCATATCACATCAATAAATTCATGAAATGAATTGCCACAAAATGAAGCAGCATGGCAATAGATCTATTTCACACCTGTGCACTAACGTGTGGTTCTTCTGTTGTGTAGATGGTGTCAATATGTTTGTCACTGACATGTAGAGAAGAGCTCTTGTGCTGACAGGTTGGACATTAGGGAAAAGTTATTTCCTGTGAGGGTGGTGAGATGCTGGAACAAGTTGCCCAGGAAAGTAGTGGATGCCACCTCCTTGGAGGTCTTCAAGACCAGGTTGGATGGGGCCTTGAGCAACCTGATCTAGTGAGAGGTGTCTCTCCTCATGCAGGGGTGTTGGAACTAGATGATCTTTAAGGTCCTTTCCAACTCAAACCATTCTGTGATTCTATGTTTCTATTATATACCAGTCATAATAATGGACATACATACTTGCAAAGAAAAAGTCAGATTGAAATACTGTCTGGTTTATAGGTACATAGTTTTCATTTCCATTATAGTCTGAAGTTGTTTTTCAATGCTTAGCTACAAAGAGGCACATAGTTCCCTATTCCTTTAAATCCAGCTAGGTAGATGCAACATTGGCAGTCCCAGCAGTGACAGACCTGATGTATCACATCCGTTGGGAGTGCTAAACATGTCAAAAGGAGCTGGATAAGCACAGCGAGAAAAACACAACACAGGAGCATCAGACATGTACAAATCACCTTCACTTTGCAATACGAAGAACACTTTTCTATATTTTTGATTGTCTAGAAACCTGAACTGCTGGATAACCATAAATCTAGGAAGTCCTCAGCCAAAATTGTAGCATTACTTACGATGGGAAGAGGCAAAGCACCACAGATAGGTATGGAAAACAAATGTCTGAATGAATAAAGAAACAGGTACCAGTTCAGAGAGAAAGAGATTGGAGATACAAGTTAATCTTAAGTTAATATTGTCCTATTTTTTATTAAAAGGTGAGCCTTATTCTAGGTTCAGCAAGTCATATAAAGTAATGCTTCTACTCCACTGAACATTTGTGAAGTTTCAGCTGGATTATTGTACATCTGTTTGGGTGCAACAGCTCCAAAAAGAATGAAAACTGAGGAAAAGTTACCAAACATCTGAAAGTTACAATAAACAATGGATTGTTTATTTTGCAAAACACAGAAAGTGGGATGTAGAAAGTTTTCCAGTTTGTTTGCTGCAAATGGGACCTGTGTGATCCTTGTGGTGTCCATTACAAGACAAGAAACCATGGTTTTCATTTTAAAGTATGAAAATCCCTGTGAAGGAGCTTTAACGATCACGAGGTACAGAAATAGGCTGCTAAGAAGTTGGAGATTCTGGGACTGAAGTTTGTTGGTTTTTTTTTTAAACAGACTTAAAAGTTATTTCTTATGAATAACACAGCTCAGCTGCTCTTGTCTGGGCTGAGGACTAGCCCATGTGGCCTATCCAGCCCGCTCCATGGGGGTTTTCTGTAAATATGTGCTGCAAGTGTACTCAGACATCAAAACTGACAGGGTCAGAAGGTATTGCAAACCCTGCCCAAGATCAGCTGAAATAGTGTTTAGGCAAAGGAGTCAAAGTCATATGTTAAAATGAACATGGAATCAAGATAAAAATACCCTGAAATCTCCTCCCCCTCATCTTTACTCCTCTGTTCCTGTCACAAATGGGATGGCAGTAGCTGTTGAGTCACTGGTTGCTACCAGCCCCTGCCACCACACACCACTTTTGGTTTGTGCCCTCATTCGGGTGTCTGCTGCACAATACCATGGTCACAGTCTCACTAAACCCCACTTCTACCTAAATCCCTTTTACTTTCTCTATGGAGATATAAGTAGCAGACAGTCTTGCACTAGGTGCAGGAAGCAGTGCCAAGGACAGCAGGGGTATGCAATGAAGTGACTGACATTTGCAGATAAGGAAGAACACACTTTGTTGATTATTATACAAGGTAAATCATTCTTACAAATTTTTAGAAGCTATACCTAAAATCACCAACAAATTCTACATCTGTCCTCAGTATGTGATTTTTATTTGAAAGGCTACAGCTGACAATGTAGCATATATCTCTAACTAGAGAGTAGAAGAAAAAAAGGTAAATGAGAAGAGCTTCTATTCTGGGTTTTCATTCTTTTCTCTCTTGTGAATATTTGTGGCCCATTTAATCAATACCAGAGGTATGAATAAAGCAATAGCATTTAAGATGTTTGAAGCTTATTTTTCTCATGTAGATAAAAAAGAATAGATTCCCTGCTCCTTTAAATGAGATGTAATAAAACAAGAAAAATTTGGAAAAATGTAGCTTTACCCAAGAAAATAAATTATCTGACAAATATAATTGCCTACAGAGCAACATACAATATCTTTGATTCATTTTGAATAATAGCAAGCACAAATTTATTCCTCATGACCTAGTACTTTTGTCTGGAAACAGCGGTAATTAAAACAGTGTTCACATCTTTTAAGTGATACAAAATCAGTACAGACAAAGGATTTTAGCCATACAGATGGATCTATACTTCCAGGGAAGCTTTTGTTACAGACAATATGTTCATTCATACAAACAATATCATCACACAGAGACATCAAATTATTATCAAAGTCTTTGAGCCCAACCTTGTCCCTCCTGAAGCTGTCATTGACTTCAGTGAAGACAAGATGCAGCTCTGTATTTTTTAAAACTCAAAGTAGAGTCATGGGTGTTTTCCCTGTAGAGTAACACATGATAGGAAAAAAAAAATTGCCATACTTACTCTTAATTTTTGTCTGTGTACCGAGATAAACACAGTCCTGGCTGAATGCATGTGATGCATTTGATATTAAGGAAGCTGGAGGGGTAAGGAACATGACTGGTGAGTCCTTAAAAGAGAAGCTTTGTCACGTTGTATCTTAAGCTTAAAATAACCTTTATTCAGAAATACTATTTCTCCACATTGTTAAGTCAAGTGGAAATAAGGAATTATATAAAACATAGATAATCACAGAAGAAGTAGTTTGGTTGATAATTAACGTGGCTGAACATGATGTGATGAACTTGTGAGGATGAGGGAACTTTCTATTCATATTTTGAGAAAAATCTCAGACCTAATTCAGACATAATAGTCACTTCTTCAGGCACAAGATAGACACGTCGTCTCTGAGTGGATGAAACTGTTATCTCATTTGCATGTGACACATAAGTCCTTAACTGAAGAGGTTCTTCATTTTCATTCCCATTCTGTTCTTAGAAAAATGGAAAATGTTACAGTGAAGCTAGTGAACTGAAGGACCTAATTGCACAATTACACAATCAGAGAATCTTAGTGGTTGGAAGGGACCCCAAAAGATCATCCAGTCCAACCCCCCTGCTGGAGCAGGATCACCTGGAGTAGCTCACACAGGAACGTGTCCAGGTGGGTTTTGAATGTCTCCAGAGGAGACTCCACAACCTCTCTGGGCAGCCTGTTCCAGTGCTCTGTCAGCCTCACACTGAAAAAGTTTTTCTTTATGTTTACATGGAACCCACTATGCTCCAGCTTGCACCCATTGCCCCTTATCCTATCATTGGACATGACTGAGAAGAGCTTGGCTCTGTCCTCCTGATGCTTTGAGTGATCTTTAAGGTCCCTTCCAACCCAAATAATTCTGTGATTCCATGATTCCATCAAATATCCATCCTTTCACTCACTTCAGGTTTGGAGAGCCACCCTGGCACTGTGTACCTGATTCTGTGCTGTGGATAAACATCTCAGTGTGTGCAAAGCCCTTAGATCTAAACAGAAGAACTCACATTTTTATTCAATTAAATTAGTTGAATTGTTTTGTATAACTCCACTGGCAAAAATACTGATTTAGGGTGTTATTTCTGAGAATAATTAACAATTATGCTGAAATATCCTAATATTGATTTTATGAGAAGAAAAATGTGTCTTAGGACACTCTCTTTTCAGAGACACCTGAGTCTTTGTGAAGTCTAACATAAAATACCCTCTGGGCAACTGGACAGTCACTGCTTATACATATCAATTAGAAGCTTCTGTAGAATAGGTCTTCTAAAACTGGTATGCTACAAAATTCTGCCTTTTAAAATTTTAATTAATTTTTGAATGGTTCTCAAGCAATGTTATTAATATACATTTCAGCTAAACATTGATCAGGCTAATTTTGAATTTTTAGTAACTTAAATGTGTGAATATCAGAAAATATACTACTTTTATTAGGAAGAGAAAGAACACAGGCTTAAAACCAAAGGACTCAATTAATTCCTAAATTCTCTGAGGCTATCCCATCAGTAATGAACACTGGCTGTTTCATCTTGTTGGTCAAGATCCCAGAGGGTAGGGCATGGTTTGCTTCATGCATTAGGCATTTGAAAGAACATTTAACAGCAGTTACCAAGCTGCTCAGCTTTCAAAAGATAACAGAATTATTCTTAAAAACTGCTTCATGACAGTCTATCACAGCTGGAGTCAGTCAATAGACAGTCAAAGCTTTGTCTAATGCATATACCTATATAATGAAAATTTTAGTGGCTTATTTTATCTGAAGAGCAGGTATATAAGACTGGCTTTGTTCTTAATAGCAGTGAAAGTAATTTACAGTTTTGTAGAATGCAGTAATCATGATACCAATTCTGATGGGAAAATTATAAAGAATATTTATTTCAGTACCTGCTGAAAAATTTCAGCATGGCATCTTATTGTGCCTCTGCTGTTTTGGGGAAAAAATTGTGTGTTTTTCTAAACATATATTTGGAGTTAATGACTAGATAAACTGGGAAAATCTCTGTTTTTCAGCACTCAGAAAAGAACCGCAAAATGTTATGAAAAGAAGGAAATCAGGACTGCTTTTTATGTAGGTCAAAATTCATGTTCTGTGATGATTCTGTTTCCTCCCTGATTTCAGTCTACAATGAATCAGATTCATAGAAGTATTAGGCAGTCATTTTTTTATAAAATCAAGCCAACTGAAGCCATACCAATAGGAATTATAAAAACCTCTTCCTGACAGACATGTCACACTATAATACAGGCTGCATATTTATTAATAATCTCAGACTCTACTAAGATCTTCCTTTTTTATATTGTTAGTCAATAAAGGGCAAATACATTCCAGCAAAAATAATTGGAAATGCTACCATTTACCTGAAAAAGTTTTGGATAAGCCATTTGTGTAGTGGAATCTCACTCCTGATGAAGTCTTTGCCCTCATCTGCAGTGCCTAGAGCTGAATTTTCAAAGGTTAGAGGAAGGATTAATGATAAATTCTCAAACCAAGAAAAAGGGAGTGGATTTGTCATCCTGCAGCAAAACAGGCTGAACTAAACCAGGCAACTAGTTTCCTCTCTTCAGGAAACACAGCAATTTAGGATGGTGGAGAAGTATCTAATGCGCATGAATTTTGTGTCTATGAAGGATCATCTAACAAAATGTGTTTGGGTGATGATTTACTGATTCAGACATATAAAAAAGATTATATACCTGCCCATGGTCTTCATGTCAAATGTTCCCTTGTAGATTGTTTCTCCTCTTTTTGTTAAGCTATCTGCAAAGCTGTCAGAAGAAATACCATCTTCTGAAGGAGCTGCAAATAATTCAGAAAGCTCCAGTAATTATGGTGATAGCTTTTAGTTACTTCTTCCTTGATACATGAGTTTGTATATGTCCAGAATGATTTTCACATGATTGGTAGTAGTCTTCAGAGGTGAAAATGTAATATTTAAATGATGGATTATTTCTTGAGGATTTTACTATACAAACATTGGAAATATTTTCACGTCGTTCCTTTGAAATGCACTATAAAAAATTCTTCCTGTAAGCTTATTCAATAACATGAGAAAGAAAAGATTCTATTTCCCTACCACTTTCATTATTATTTCCATGGAAATTAAGAATGTGGATACTCTGATTTTGGAAATCGAGATCTAATCCTACAGTCTTACATTGCCATGATAGGATGTTTAATTCAGAAACTGAAATGATAGTAAAACTTTTTGTCAGCTAGCAGTTTCACTATTTGTAAACATATGCAATACAACTCCAAAATTCAGGCAAAAGAAAGTTTAAGCTTCCTAAAAAGCCATATCTTCTAATTTTCTACTCACTGTTTCATGGCACCTAGTATTTTTTTAACTTATCACCCAAAATTCATTTCAGAATCCAACACCAACACTGAGGTAATCAAGTGGAGAATTTAGCATATGTTATATCATATCCGTCCGTAAGTCTGTCCTCCCAGAAGTCAGTATTACATATTATAGAAAATCTTTGATACACAGGCATTACCAAGTTCTGTGCTCATTACTGAAATGGATTCTAGGGTGTTAAAAGATGAAGCGTATTATATTATACATATTATAGCTCATCTTTCCAGATGTCAGCATGTGGTTACCGTTTTGCATTTTGGTATTTGCTATAAATTTAGTAAACATTTACTTTTATAAATGTTACATTTAAATTTATTTTTAAATCGAAGTGTTGGGTTTTTTAAATAGCTTACATACCCTTACAAGCAACCTTAATTTGATATGTCTGTTTCATTCCAGCTGATAAAATAAAATGGTCATTAGGATGTCTATGAGAAAATGACTACTAAAAGCTGAAAATCCTAACTCCTGATCACTTGATTAGAAAACACTAGTACATTCTCTCCCTCACCAAAACACATATTTGTTCACAATGGACAATGAGGCTAATTATGCGGTATCTTCTTGCATGCTGACTGAAGCTGGTTTGCATGTTAATGTGGAGAAGAAACAGCATTAATACTGTCAGTGCTGGACATGCTTCAATGTTGCCTTTTAATTAAAAGTTCAAATTTCTGAAAGAATAGCTGGAAAAGAATGTACCGGAATCTTACACAAGAGCTCGACTTACAAAACACAGCAGTCACATGGGTTTGTTTCCTGTCACACACTGTTAGCATCAATGACATTGCTGCTGCCAAGTTCACTTGATCTATGCATAAAAGAGATGCTTACTTTTCAAGAGTTATTTGCCCAGCAATAATTAAAACATCCCAAATTCCTTCATAGTTAACATGCCCCCACCCCCAGCCTTTATTAATATGTGTCCATACAACTCAAGGAAAACAAAGCAGTGAATTGCTGACCTCACAACGTTTCCTATGGGGTGGGGGTTGCTTTGATTTGGGGTGTTTTGCTTTTTTCATGAGGACTGGAGTTTTCTTTTTGTGGGTGTTGCACAAATGCACATTTTCTGTACTGACTGGCTTATCTGCAGTGTCTTGCATGGATTTCTAGACTGAAGTTCCTCTCTCATTAATGGAAACTGAGATAGCTGGCTGTTCTTTCAAAGCTAGATTTATGTCCTGAAAGTGCAACAGCCCAAGGAAACTAAAGCCCCAAGCTTGTGATTTAAATCATTCGCTCCTTGCAGTGAGTGAATATCATATTTTCAAAGATAACATGTCAAACTTTCCCAGAGATATTCATTACAATGGGTCACATCTGATTATCTGTTGCACTGGGTTAAATACAAAGTCATTTTCCTTACAAAAGTAAGTCTGCTCTGTGATCACACAGGTATAAATTGGTGCACAATTCGCCCACCCTTTTTTGATCTTTAGAGTATAACATCTCATCTCAGAACAGCAATAGAATAATATTTGCATATTTGGTCCGTTTTAGAATCAAATACCATTATTCAAATGATAATTGGAATCCTTTCTTTAGAAAACGCAGCATAAACAATCCAGATATGAATTAATCATCTTCCTTTATGAACTTTACAGTTCAATGAAGAACATTATTTAGCCAATGCAGAACAACTACATTAATTAGAATAATACGTCTAAAGTTGCATTAAATAAATGAGGAAGATCCTTCTAGTGAAAAGGAGGCTGGCCTTGGTGCAATCTTATAATGTTTTTTTCAACTTAACCTCAATCAGGTTGTTTATAAAGTAATTTTTTAAAGAAAAAACCATCACATCTAACCTAACGTCCTGTCTCTGACCACGACTGAAAAGGATGCCTAGATAAGACTAAGAGAGCGTAGACATATGGAATGTGCAACCAGCCTGTCTGTTCTAAGATCTTACTTTTATTGTGTTCTGTGACTTAGATTTTCCAATAGATATTGAAGGCACATGAGACACCATGCTTCTGTTAACTGTTCAAAAATTTGCTTGTTTTACATTTTTTCATTTGAACTTAGCTCTGTCAGCTCCTTTTGTTATTTTTTTTTTTTAATAAATTTTTACATTTTCTCTCTTTCTGAGTGTTATGAATAAATGGTAGTATGGCCTGCTTACATGAAAAAGAAGCTTAAGCCAAAGTCACCTTTGGCCTGGTGATTGATTCTTCTAAGATATTTTGCATCTAAATTTCTCTCCAAGTATATTTTTTCCAGAGTATCAGGTCAGCTCAGAGGCTAGCTCCTCCTTATAAAAATGTCTCCAAATGTTAATGTCTTCTGTTGTTTGATTTTTGCTAGGTATCAAAAAACTGCACCAGTTAGCCAAGAAAAAGTAGAAGAAAATTAAGTTTTTGCAGCTGTTCAGACATTGCTTTAAAGCCAGGTCACTGCACCTTATGCATGTCTGAATGTCATCCTGAGGCCTCATTGCCCTAGGCTCTTGATGCATTCAGTTTGTAGGGAGAGGCAGCTCATGACTGCAGCTCAGACCTTAGGCAACCTGAATCACTTCCAAGGGGCAAAGCTCTATCAACTGATCAGATCTGCTATTCCAATTGTTAACACATCTTGTTGAGGTGTCTAAAGCTGGATGATGGAAATTCAGGCTGTATAGTGGAAAGACAAATAACCTTAAACATTCTAAGAAGTATTTGGTGGTTAAGTTTATCAAGCCTTTTTGGTGGGTGATGTTTACTTTTTCCAAATTAATTTCCTACTGAAGTTTCAAAGTACTTTTGTTGTTGAAATAGGTGTTTATGAAAAGCAAATTTAAAAAATTCATTCCCACAGACCATTGGAACATATTTCACATATGTACATGGAAGAGTCCTTGCCAGACACATTCCCATGACCAGCCAAACACCAGAGAGAAATTATCCCACTTGAATGGTCTGAGTAGCCATAACTACAAAACACAGCTTGATTTTCAAGTGTTCATGAATGATTATGGAGTTAAATGATTCAAAAAAAGAATTACTGAAAGACTTAGATAATTAATTACTTTTTTGAAACTGGATTCTCTACATAGATATTCTACAAAGAATAGAGATGTTAAATTTATCAAATAAAACTTTTATTATGAATTAGTCACTCCATGACAGCTACATGCACCAAAAGACATAAACATACATCAAGAATTGCTTTGTGAAATTTGTCACAATTAACAGCCTCCTGTCAAGACCTCAGATGGAATGGAAAAGGGGTCTGTATTATTTGAATAATGTAAGAAAGAGGAATATGTAAAGTGTGTTGAATTAATTCAAACTTTATTGTTCTAGGGCCCTCAGTTATATTAAAACCAGGCAAGTATTTTCTACAAACATTTGCCAGATACAGTATTTTAACATTAGTTATCAAACAACTAGTTAAAAACTTTAAAATCTTTACAATAATTTTGACCTTCTTCCGGTCTTTTTTTAACCCCCAGATAGACACTGAGGGATACACATAAACTGTACTCAGAAGACAACAAAGGAAAATTAGTCCAAAAAAATCCTCTTTACCCAGTAACAGAAAAAAAAATAAATTGTTTTTTAAAAATTATTTTATTTATCCCTGTTATCAGGCATAAAATATGCCAGGAATTAATAACATATTTTACAAATAAGTTATGATCTAAGACATCCATCTGAGAAAACACATATATGCACATGCCTGATTAAGGAAGTACTTAACCTATATGCCCAGCTTCAGTAGCACTTAAGCACATTGAATTGGATCTTTTCCAACATTAGGACCTTAGGCACTGAGAAAGTGCCTAGATTAGGTGTTGGAAGAGAACATTAGCACAGAAGGCTGTCTGGACCAACTTGCTCAAGCTGACCAGTGAATATAGTAAGGTAACCCAAATATATATTATTTTTTAAAGGGAACATTTCAGCAATCTCATTTACAGCACAAGCCCCAAGGAGCCACGGAGTCATGATCAAGCTGGTGGTATATTATGAGATAAGGGTGAGTGATGAGGGAAGGCTGGGAACTTGGTGCTGGGGCTGAGCAATGAAGAGGGAGCCACCACCACCACTGCCACCACTTGGCTGGAGCTGTACATAATGCCTCCAATATGTGGGATGTGGTGAACTGCTTTCCAGAACCTCCAGGTCCACCCATTTTTTGCCTTGACTTTTTGGGTAACATTTTCCATGTCTTCTAATATCCTTCAGATTACTGGCATGTAGTTTTGGGGTTTTAAGGGTGACTCTCATTCCCACATGTACAATTTCCCACACTGTCGCACACGACATCGTGATCTCCAAACTGATAAGACGTATTTGACAGATAAACCACTCAATGGATAAGTAATTGGCTGGATGGGTGCACCCAGAGAGTTGTAGTCAATGGTTCAGTGTCTAGGTGGAGGCAAGTGGCAAGTGGTGTTCCTCCGGGGTCAGTACTGGGACCACTGCTGTTTAACATCTTTGTTGGAGACATGGACAGTGGGATTGAGTGTATCTTCAGGACGTTTGCTGAAAATACCAAGCTGTGTGGAGTAGTTGACACCCTAGAGAGAAGGGATGCCATCCAGAGGGATCTTGACAGGTTTGAGAGGTGGGCCAATGACAACCTCGTGAAGCTCAACAGGGTCCTGCACCTGGGTTAGCACAACCCCAGGCAAAAATACAGGCTGGGGGGAGAATATCTAGAGAGCAGTCCTGAGGAAAAGGCCTTGCGGGTGGTAGTAGATGAGAAGCTTGACATGAGCCACTAGTGTGTGCCTGCAGCCCAGAAGGCAAGTTGTGTCCTGGACTGCATCAAAAGAAGTGTGGCCAGGGGGCCAGGGAGGTGATTCTGCCCCTCTACTCCGCTCTGGTGAGAACCCACCTGGAGTGCTGTGTACAGCTCTGGAGTCATCATCACAGGAATGACATGGAGCTGTTGGAGAGGGTCCAGAGAAGGGCCACGAAGATGATCAAAGGGCTGGAGAACCTCTGCTATGAAGACAGGCTGAGAGACATGGGGCTGTTCAACCTGGAGAAGAGAAGGCTCCAGGGAGACATTATAGCAGCCTTCCAGCACCTGCAGGGGGCCTACAGGAAAGCTGGGGAGTGGCTTTTCACCAGAGAGGGTAGTGATAGGAAAAGGGGTAATGGTTTTAAACTGAAAGAGGGGAAATTAGGTTACATATCAGGAAGAAATTCTTCACCACAAGGGCAGTAAGGCACTGGAAAAAGGTTGCCTGGAGAGGCTGTTGAAGCCCCCTCCCTGAAGGTGTTCAAGGGCAGGTTGGATGAGTCTTTGTGCAGCCTGGTCTAGTGTGAGGTGTTCCTGCTCATAGCAGGGAGGGTGGAACGTGATGATTAAGGTCCGTTCCAACCTTAACCATTCTATGATTCTATTAATTTTAATTTTTGTTGAATTAAGAAATTTTACATATCCATGTTCCTGTTGCAGTTAGAAGCACCAAACCTTGTCTTTATTTGACAAAAGTTTGATTGATCTAAATTAAACTTTTGTCAGATCATTCATAGAAGATTTTCTTGAAATTAATTCCTCTCTTTCATGCAATAGTGTCTATGTGGATACACCTTTCCTCCCCCTTTTCCTTGTCACTAGGGATTTTTCTGTGAGAGCTACTTGTTACAATGCTTAACTCTGAAGTCCATTTTTACAGCGACAAAGCAAACTGGCTCTGTCCCTGGTTCATATTGAAAATAATCCCAGAAAGTATAAAATTAGTCATAGAAAGAGAATTGCAAGTTGTTTGAAATCTGAGGGCAATCTCAACATCATCCTTACAGCAGAGTATGTTGCATGGGGAAATAGTGTTTGGGATTCTTGCCTCATTCCTTCCCTTCTTGACTTGGCAAATGCTGCAAACTGAAGCAGCACTTTAACAGCCACTCATTATCCTCAGAGGTCTTGTGGTCTTGTTCCTGAAGCATACTTAGTACACTTAGCCATCAAATGGAGACTTATTTGTGTTCAGAGGACAATTCTGTGATCTAGGCGTTTGAGAACTTGTGCTGACAAGTTTTGAAGCAAAACAGGAAAGCTGAGGATACAAACCCCTTGATTCTCTTAGAAATCTATCTGTCTTGTCTTCTGAACAAGAAAACCTTCCAACTTCTTTGAATTCTGTAACACTTTTCCACAGTGTGAGAAGTGTGAGATGTGTTTTTGTGAAAGTTTAAAAGAAAAAGCTACTGACTGTCATTTGACCCATACTTATTTCAGTTATAATAGAGCACAAGCAACCCTTACTACTTTTTCCTCACGTTACTCATTCCCACTTTTCCATCACTTCTTTGTTTTGTCAATACAGCCATTCACAGGGCTTTGCAGGTGTGATAAGTGACCCAGGTTAAACATAATTCTTTCTCCTTTACTCATTTGCAGAGTTTAGATATTAGCTAGATCAACTCCTGATTGAGTTGACCACACATGCTCTAGTCTAATGTGGATGGGAGGTGGTGGGGTAAAAACTACAGGCAGTTGGTACTCCATATGATTTAAACAAACTGAAACTGCACCAATCCATCTGCTCTCCCTCCACTCTCCCCATGGTTGTCAAACATGGACTATTTCTTTTCCACCCTCCAAAAGATCTGTTTCTTCAATCTGGGCAATTCTTCATTCTGTCTCATGATGTTGCTACTGGAGAGGCTGAGATGGGGCAGCATGTGTGCCTGTCTTTGAGGCATGTGTGGCCAGGCACTATTGTGTTTGATGGGGCTCAGTGGACAAGCAGAGTGAAGAAACAGCTGGACAAGCATTACTGCATAAACAGTGCTGCTGAAGGTCAGGGATCACCTAGAGATCTTCTACATCTAGGACAACCTGGGGACTGGTGGTGAGGCTGGAAAGGAGTAATGATTGATGGGTGTAACCCAGCTTGGCACAGTTGGCAAAGAAACGTGCATCAACCTGTTCTGCCTAACCCTTCTCAATTTTTGAGCTGCCCACACTTTATACAAAAGCCTGAGATCAGGTTACAGTACATAATTCTGGGTGGAATGTCCACACTGCAGCTTACTGCAGTTTAGCTCCCCTACTCAAGTGTCATACATTTTAGTTAATATAGTCTGCTTTTCTTGAGAGACCATTAAAGAAAAGCCCAGGAGAAACTGTGTGCTTGGTTGAGTTTTATACACCCCAGGTGACTTCAATACCACATTTGTGCTAGCAGCCTTAGCTTATGCATTGCTGTTCTGCCTTCTCCCAGGCTGCTGGCAGCCCTCTTCTGTGATCTGTGAACTAGTTGCCCACTCAAATGGATTGAGGAACAGAAGGCAGACTATGGTCTGCAGGCAGCCCTGGGCTGTATGTTTCTTGCTGGGGAAGGTTACTGAGAGCAGAGCCACCAGAAAGCATGATGCCATACTGGAGCCTTAAGAGGTGGAGGTGACAGCCTGTTGTCCAGGATGTGACTAGGAAACATTCATCATGAGTTACATCACTCAAGTGTACCCTTCTCTGACCCTTCATCTCAGGTTTCACAGTGCACAGTAAAATACATTAGCAAGAATTTTAGTGCTGTGGAGGGTGGTGGTGGGTGAAGGAATACAGTTAAGAATTACCCAGAAAAATGTATTGCTCATATTTGAGGAGAATTGAGCCATGAGCTCTCAAATTTCTATTGGAAATTCTTATTAGATATGACAATCCTGGCATGAATTTACCCTCGTTTCATCAACGGTATTCACTTGTCATCCACTAAATATTTTTTTTTTTCTCCCAGAATAATACTTAGCAGCTAAGATTTCTTAGCCTTTCTTTACATATAAATATTATTGTAATTATTTTCAGTTTAATTAAGTTAAGACTAATTTAATTCAATGAAAAAATTAATTCAGTTAGATCCAGGCTCAAGGATTTTCAGCAGTTTTTAAACCATTAGCCCATGAATGTACTTACTATATTGAATTTTCAAAACTCTAAAGTTTCTAATTAAATCACACATCCTATTTGGGCATAATCATCATAAGTTTTTAATCAACTTCTTGAGAGCCTTTAACTACATATGATAATGTCAGGTTTTTTACTTTTTTTAAGCAACAGAAGAAGGTCAGCTGCTCTAAGCTCAAGCTTAAAAAATATTAAACTGAAATAAATTGCTGTTAAGCGTTTGTTTCTTTAACCTTTTGTTCGATAAAAACTCAGAACTGGTTAACTCAGCAGCTGAGAACACATTTAATCTTGATTGTTTCATTCTAGCATGACTTAATTTAATTTATTTTATCTTTATCTTTAGCTTTGAAATCTTACAAGCTCTTTCCAAGCCTCTCTGATTGATAGTCATATTACTCTCATGTGGATTTGTAGTGAAGGTGATGTTTCTCTGCTTTGAAAGAAATACCACAAATTAAATTAAAACCCATACTTTTAAAAGGAGAAAGAGTATGATTTGGTTAAAAATATCAACCTTGGGACCAATACAAAAATTGAATTAGGAGAGTAGCCTCATTTACTCAAATCCTACATTTAATTTACATTTCATATCAACCCTTAAGTGCCAATTTTAATGCTAAATGAGCTGTTACTTCAGAAATAGATTATCTGGTTTGATGGAGTGGCAGAAGCTTTGACATCTAGTTCAGCACAAAGATAGTTGAAGAAAGCTGGCTTAAATATAACGATTTTCAAGGACAATGGGAATATATAGCTATAATCAGGAAACTGTATGCTAGACACATGCTGTTTATGGCTTATATTGACTGAGAAGTGGTAAAACACTACAAGCATTTATTCAACATCTCTATAACTCAGACACCTCTGAGCATTAACTTGCATGTGAAACTTTTTAAGTTATTCCAACTCAACTGAGTCTAAGAACTGGTTTTACTACTATACATTGACAGCAAAAAAAAACAAAAAAAAAAAACTACACCAAAGAAGCTGTGGTTCCACATTGAAGTTCATGTTACTGACTTTCTGTGAATACTGGAAGTAGGACAGCATTCTAGGGCCAAAGTCTTGGAGACCAGCCTGTGTCGGTTCTCCAGAAGCACCTGAAATCAGTTCACAGTGGATCTCCAAGTCCTCTCTCTGTCTGCCTGGACATGTCCAAATTTTTACATCTGGCCACCTACATTCTGGCTAGGCAGTTAAGTGCTGGCTAGGGAAGTACCTAAATGTCTCCTAACTTCCATATATATGATTCATCAGGCATGTTGAGAGCATCTCTGACACACTGGACTAGCAAAACCTATTATTTTCATTCAAGAACAATCATTCACCATCCTTGTGGGAGCCAACCAGTTCGATCACCATCCTAGAAGTTCTCCATCCTAAGGAGTGTGAGTCCATAGCTCCTACTGCCAAGGAAACTGGTGTAGACCCTATGATGGACACCAGCCATGGAGTTGCTTTCCACAGTGTCTGATCTGCTTCACACAGAAGAATGAAGGATTCATATTGCCAGAGGGAGAACAAATGACAAATGTGTATCTCTATCTACCAGCACAAAGAATGATTACTCTCAAAGGAAGTACTTTACTCTGCTTTGTTTCCACAGTTGTTTGCAGATGTACTCAGTGATTGAATTATTAATGCAAAACTCCTAGATTAAGTCCTGCAAAGAAAATAATACTTATTTACATAGTTTAAATTACATTAGCATCTACAGTCCCCGACAAGGTTAATCTCTAAAGTACATTCATTTATTGAGCAACAGTCCCTAAGAGTTTACATTCTAACAAAAAAGTATAGCAGACTCAGAAAAATATGTCATTTCTATTATTTTTATGAGTTTAGACCACTATGGGTACATTTTATGTTGTGTGAACTTCAGTTAAATAGTTATGGTTTTGTATGTCTCATTTTAATAGTGAATTGAAGTGCTCTGTACACACCAAAACATCCAAAATGTTCCTAGTACCTACTACCATGCAGATATTTTTTTTATGAAAGGCATTAGAATGACACTTATGACATAATGAAACCATTTGTTATATCAATAAAAACGGATTCAAAATGAGGTGCATAAACCAAGCCATGTTATATTTTGCATTTGAAAGATTTACAGGCTACTAAGCACCCAAACTGTCCTAAATCTGCAAAGAACAGTAAAATATCTGCCTCCAAACTGAAAGCACTAACACTTGTGGGAGCTTAAATTTGATTAATGATATCAATAGCTGTAGACACTTGATACTCAGATTTTGACCTTAAACAAAGCACGAGCTGCTGAAGAACCAGCAGTCATCAGTTGTAATTTACAGCTATGTCTTTTTCTGCCTTGTCTTTTTATTAGTATTCCAAGCTTACACATAATCAGGTTTTTTTTATGAAGCTTTGTAACAAGATGAGTTGATTTTGATGGTTCGTCAAAATGAAAATAGTGTTGAAGCATATATATATACACACATATATATATAAAGAAAAGCATAAAGAAACTCAGTAGTTTAACTAAAGCTCTTTCTGGGTGAACTGGAGGAAAGACGTCATGTCCCATCTGTGATAGATGCAGGTAACCGGATGGCTATACAATTAATCCCCAAAAAAGAGCACTAGATATATAGATGTAGACATAGATATAAAGCATAATTTCATTAATGTGTAGATTGCATACTGTTGCAATAGTGCTCTCTGAGTAATGTTATAATGTTGATTTTATAGGTAAAAATATTTGAAGTAGATGAGAAGTACTGTATTAGAATAGAGTAGAATAGAACTGAACTGAGTAATTTCAATAGGAAGGGATGACCAACAACGACCCTCTAGTCCAACTGCCTGACCATTTCAGGACAGACCAAAAGTTGACATATATTATTAAAGGTGTTGTCCAAATGCCTCTTAAGTGCTTGGGGCAACGGCAACCCCTCTGGCAAACCTGTTCCAGTGTTTGAACACCTTCTTGTTAAATAAATGGTTCCTAATGTCTGGTCTAAATCTTCTCTCATGTAAATTTAAACCATTCCCATGCATCCTCTTACCAGATAACAGGGAGAAGAGATTAGCACTTCCTTTTCCCCTTCTTCTCCACAAGAAGAGGTTGCCCCTCATCCTTCTTTTCTTCAGACTAAGCAAACCCAAAGTCCTTAGCCACTCCTCATAGGAAATTTCTTCCAGCATTTCACCAGCTTTGTTTTCCTCCTCTGGATGCATTCAAGGACCTTCACATCCTGATTAAATTTTGTAGCTCAGAACTTCACACAATATTCAAGATGAGGCTACACTAACGCTGATTATAGTATGATAAGCTCCTCTTTTGACCAGCTGATTGTACTGTGTTTGATGCATCCCAGGATGTAGTTTACCTTCTTGGCTTCCAGGGCAAATATTTCACATTTACATATTGAATATTGCATTGCATTTTTGCTCAAGCCTTGTAGTTCTTCAGTTATCCAAGGAAAATGCTATATGGAAGACTGTTGAGTAAAAACTAGATTGGCCCTGAATTGTGTTGGAAAAAGGGAGTATGTGATAGGAGACATTAACATAATCTTTCACAGATAACTGGAAGTCATTGCATTGGATGTTTCCTGCTTTGTTTCAAAAGTTTTGTATGGCACTACCAGAAAGCCCAGTTTCATGGCTAAATTCAATGTAGCCGAGCACAGGATGGGTTAAGATTTAAAAAATAAAAATGTGACAGTGAGAAAGACAGAGTTCTAGAGGATTTACAAATAGCGATATGAAGGAAAGGATCCTGATGGGAGACAAAGAGGATGTTTGGCTAGGTCCCCACCTCTCAGCCCATGCCCTCACTCCTGCTGTCCTCTCAAGGTCTGTGAGCAGTCATCATCACTCCTCTGCTCCTGCTTTGCCCACACTTCTGTACCCTGATGGGGGGAATAAGCACTTATTCCACTGTTCCACCGACCTCCTCCCACCTCTGCAAATGGCTCTCAAACTAGAAATAAGGAAAAATGTGCCACAGACGTGAGGGAAAAAGCCAGGAGAAGTTAAAATATATTTTTGCCTGAGAAGATGAGGACTTATCTGATCTTTATAGTTTGCAGACTGATTTAAATCTTGACTGTAACTCCCACAGAGCAAGTGAAATTACAGTGAACTATGACATAACTGAGGAAAAGAACAGGATGTTGTATGATGATGAGTATATACTCCTGTCTGCCAATAAAATTAAACAGTTGCATTTATTTCTGCTTTCACTGTTACTATTCATCCCACTTTTCTAGTGCTTTGTTTCTAAAAGTTTAAAGAGTCTGAAATAGTACATTACTCTTTTTTTTTTTTTTCCTTATCTAGTTAGATTTCCACATGTACTTCAACACTGAAAGGACTGTTTTGACAATTATCTGCTGAAAACTCAGTTATAACAGTTTCTAGCTGTGAAACTGAATTTACATTACCTCAACTGACCGGACCCGTAGCAGACTCTCAGATGGAATGTATGCATCACTCTTTGCCAATTCAGAGGTTATTTAATACGGTATGTCTGGAACCAGCCTTCTTGTTGAAATTGTTTTGGCTAAGAAACTATCCAGATGAGGCTACTGCAAAACTATGTGCTTTGACTGGGATTTTCAAAGTCAGTCTGGAATCGCTCCACTCAAAAATGAGCAGTGTTAGAGATTACTTCTTTTGGAGAAAATCTCTTAAACCAAAGGTTTGGTTTTGTAAATATTTGTTTATTGACTGATTTATTTTTAAAATGTGTTCAATACAATTTATGTGTCCATGCTTTATTATATGCAAAACAGCTTTATCTTCCTCAATTTTTTCACTGTCTGTGTGAAAACTATTCAATAAAACATAAGCAGAGATAGGGTGACAGAGACAGGAAAGAACTGTAATTTAGTCCTGTGGATAGGAGCTATCATTTTGCAGTATCTTTTTTAGCCATGCATCATACTATCCAGAAATGGTTAGTTACTATGTTAATGGGAATAGCTGATGTATTACAGTAAGTGCTGGCATTTTTCTGCTGTGATGGTTTTCTATTCATGCTAATGAGCATTTTTATTTTAAATTGGTTGCACTGTTTAATTCATTGTTATACTTACTTGACATCCCAGAACAAATTCTGCTCTCAATTATACTAGTGTAAATCTAGGATAAGCCATCTGTTGTCATCTGTGGTAGACCTTGATTTGTCCAGTGATTTAAACAAGCCTTTAACCTTAAGTACATTTCCATCACATGCTGTAGTTAAGGAGACTCTGAAGTGTTGGGTTTTTTTCTTCCTTATGTTGGTGAAAAGAAGAAAGTTTGAGCTTGTGTAGTTAATTCCACCATGTTGTAGCCAAGTGTCTATCTATGTATAGCACTGGCTGTACTAACAGAGACTGGAAACCAGCAATCACAGTGAGTGAAATATTAAGCCCAAGTCAATAGACATTGCTGAGAAACCAGAGCTTGTTAACCTGGGCCTGACAGCCCCCCTGGTCCTGCTGCTATTTTGCTTTTGAAAGATGACTGAAAAGCTGTGGACTCTGGCAGGAAGGCTTTGGTGAATCTAGCTGCTATGATCTCAGGTGCAACCTCACCCACATACCTGCCCCACAGCTGGGAATTTGTGAGACTTGGCACCTGTGGAAGAGGCAGAAGAAACGAGTATGTCAGCTCCTCCTTCAGCCACTAGAGTTCACAGTCCAGTGTATTAATTTGAGCTGCTTTCCTCGGCCAAGAGTTGTCTGGATAGTTTTTCAAGTCCTACGAGGTAGATTGGATGCAATTTTTCATCTTACTCATCATTACGTGGGTAATGGGCAGTTTCAGGCTTGTAATGAAACTAGGTCAAACAGTAGCCTGCTTGTATAAGCTCCAAATGTCTTGTTCACTAGAGTTTGGTATATCTTAAGTGACAAGATGGTATTTCGATGTGCCTTACAGAGCAGAAAGGATAGACTTATATTAGCCGTGAATAGATTTTTCTTCTAAAATATGCTGGAAATGAATTATATCCCAAGTCCAGCACTTCATTCTTCAGGCCTCTGGGATGTAATCAGAAATACAATTTCAGTGTCTGAAATTTGATTTATATAGTTTAAATCCTGACAGCTGTTGCACTAACTCTAATCACCACCACAGAAAAGATACTTTGAAGTCCAGAATTTAAGTCTATGTGGGAATACAATGCAAAGTAGCATAAAAGCTTTACTTAGCTCCCCCTCCTCACTCATTCAATGTTGCATGTATTTTGTCTAGCTAGTGACACAACGGATAATACACCATCTAACTCTCTTTAGAAAAACTAATATGAAAAGACCCCCAAATTAATACAGTCCACAGTTCCGTGTTTTTGAAATTTTAAACAGATCTGCCATGACCATGAAGATAACCTCAGAACCAATAATTTTTACTGTTTGCAAATGCACATCTTTGTACAAACTTCATAAGAAAGGAAACAGAAAAAGGAATAAATTAATAATGACAACCAAATATCAAATTACAAAGCACAGTC
>NW_009953507.1:1106124-1175574 GCF_000747805.2 Chaetura pelagica | reverse complement strand
CTGAGCCCACAGCAACACACTGAGCTGGGCTCTCCCCTTTCTTTTGTTCTCTTCTTCTTGCTTCTTCTGAGCTTCTCTGGGGCAAAACTGCCTTTTAATCTGTCCTTGTAAGAAGCAGATGGTTTAATCAGGGACTAGATTATGTATCTTAAATTATTATAATGGCACCTGGCTATGATAGATAACAGCATACTTGGTCAGTAGACAGTGTCAAAACCATGTAAGGGTTCACAGGTTAAAAATGAAGACCTGGAAAAGCAACAGCACAGGGACCAAGGTATTTACAACTTTGCAAGCAATCTGAGTGTGTAAAAGTTTCAGAAAGTGCTGATTCCCCATCTTAAGGTGCTTTTGTACAACACAGACTGTGAACCTAAACATACTTTACTAAACATGAACACATTTTAACTTCCATGACTATATCCCCATCAGACTCAGCCTTGCTCCAGCACTGTAAGTCTCACTTTCCCTTCTGCTCAGCCTGATCCCTTCAGTAGTTTCATCCTCTGCTACTCTGCAACCTTTCAGTAGGAACAACTTCTTAATACTGGTATCTATGGATTCCAAATAACCGTGAACCAAAAGGAGCCAAAAACATTAATTTCCCGTATTGTAAAAGTTAGTATATTCTGTTAGGCTATTGTGTGGAAGTCAGTGCATGACCTGAGCACATCTAATGGATCAGGATTCTCTAAGGAGTGGGTTTAGCTTTCACAGGCCTTTTATTGGTTCGCACTGCTTTATCCCCCTAGCCAACACCTCTCTGAGGAAGTGATATGCCAGTCCTGAGGAACTGTGTGCCCTGAAACAGAGGAACAAATTGATTTTAAGCACCTCCAAGGTTTAGTTGGGACTAGAGTGTCAGCAGTCTGAGAAATGTGGACTTGGATCAGGGACTTAAGGAGTGAGAATGAAACCTAATCCATGGGGCAGACAGCTGGTCCCTGCACTTGGAGTAACAGTTCAAATGAATACCTGCACTAACTGTTCACATTCTTGCTTTCTTGTAAGGAAAAATCAATGTATTATTTTGTTCTACCCTGACCCCACTTATTACTTCAGCTGAGTGGATAATTCACAATATATATCTTCCCTGACAAAGAGAGCTGCTTTTTCTGCTCTTGGACATGAATCTATGAAACCATCTGCCTGTAGCCGTGAATAGATTGCAGTTTCCTCATGTTTATCTGTCTTCTAAAAAGCCAAGATGTACTCTACAATTGATCATTACCTGATCTCTGAACTGTGTTTTCTGGTCACAGTAATCACCAGGATGGTATCTTTCAGCCACAGGTACAGACTGTTCACACGTGTTGATCTTTGCTATTGTTTAACCATTTTTTTTGTTTGTTTTGATGGATGCTCTCAAGATTCATGATGAACAAATTTACACATTTCTAACCCATTCAATATAATAAGAACTCGGGGAAGACAGAAAAACAGGTGCAGTATAGAATAAAACTGAAAAAGGGTCATTAACAGAATAAGCAGTTTTCTTAGTCATTTCTGAACCTCAATCTGACATGGAAATTCAAAGTCAAATGTGTTCAAAACCTTGCAAATATTACTTTGAAATAAAATTTCTGCCATCTTTTATTGTAGCAACTACAGCAGTGGCAGGGTGCAGATTGAAGCAACAATGACAGATATGACTATATTAAAAAACTCACAATATTTTTGGAAGGTTTTAGTTTTCATTTGGGATCTATTTTTCTATAGTAATTCCAGCCTTTTTTATGCTTGAATAATTATTGCTAATTTGTGAACTGGCTAAGAAAAGGGTTACTTCTCGCTGCAAGAATGTGAGTCATCTTGGTGGATCCAAGGCATGTCACTCTGTCTGCTGTGAAATTACATTTTTATGTCTTTCTAGAAGTCTGTTGTCTAATTCAGCCCTACAGCTGGGTCAACAAAACAGAACTGAGTGAATCATTCACTGTCATCCCTGTAAGCAAGGTTCTTGCAGTAACTCTGAGTCAGGTCTAGAACTAATGCCAAATTTAAAATATGGTCCCATCTAAACCTTTTCTCCACAAGTGAATATAGGACTCTGTAATTATCTTAAAGATGCATTTTTATCCTCTGCAAACAAATTTGGAGAAGAGACAGGAGAGAACGGCTACTGCACTGAAGCCATGTGAGTTTCAAACAGAGAGATTGATAATAACAAATATATATTAGAAGCTTTTGCGTCCTTAACATGCTGGACATCTCATGATATATTGACTACTTTTAGTTCATTAACCTCAATGACAGTTTAAAGCATTTGATATAGCAGGAAGTAATAATAATTTTACAGGCTGGAACTTACCAGTGTGGATACTCATGTGAAAAACTGTCATGTTAACAATGGCATCTTGGGTTTCACATTGAATTTTGCTACATATTCAGGTTACTTAAGGCTGGCAAACCCTGTCTATCAAGAGGTGGATCAAGATATTCAGAAGTGGCTATTTAATTTCTCAGTTTCATATTTAGCACTTCAGTATGCAATCTGAGTCCTGATTCTCTATTTCCTTCAGCTGGATGTACAGCTATTTTTTGTTTAAATTATTGCTCCTTTTTAATGAAATATCTGAAAAATCAAGATTATATTGATAAAATGTACAGTAATTACTGTTTTCGTTACCAAGGTTCTTGAAAACATTTCCATTCTTTTCTGTATTTATTTAATTTGAAGCTGTCAGTTATAAAAAACCAAAATTTATAAGGTGCACTCTGATTAGCTGACCTAACAAAATATGTTCAGGAAGTTTAGCAGAAATTGTTCTGATTTGTATATGTGGAATTATGCCAGCACACTGTGATCACCTTTGAATTGATGAAGGGCGGGGTAGTATGTATGCAACCCTGTGGAGTGCAGCAAAATTAGGGACAGCAGCTTGTAATTTCAGTATACTGGCTCTCTGAGTGTATTTCTGATTCATTTTTATGACAGTTATCTCATCACCACACGCTGTAGTGTTGTACCTTTCTTCCTGTATAGGAAAAATGGCATGGGGTCCAAATACTACTATAGTCTAGACAGATTTACTGCATGACTTATTTTGAACGGCTGAGTTGTCTATGTTTTTTGCTAATATTAAGGTACAAATTCATTAGTCAGTTTGCCCAGTTTCAGTACTTGTTAAGTTTTTTCCTGTGTCTGTCATGGGGAATCTGGCTTGCAATATGCTCTCAGTTCTGTCTTACGTGGATTTGCACAGCCCATTCACTTATGCTTCTAATTTTCTTACTGCCTTATATTAGTACAATGTCAGTAAAGACTCCTCTGTTCTCATACTAGCATAAAGCTGGTCCAATGCAGTAAGTCTGGCCCAAAACAAACAGATTCTAAGAATCAGTAATTTTTCAATGTTTGAGTGATTTCTGAATCAGGATCATAACACCTTCATCTTATGTGAGATGTCTTAACTCTACAGAGATGACTCTGACAATAGAACTCATATACCCACAGTCTCCATCTCCTTTAGTATGGTTTAACAACACTGTTTTCATACACAAATATAACAGCTATGCGTACGTATAAATAGCTTGTTGGATTTTAGTGGAAATTTACCTGCTCAGTTCCTGCTCCATAGCCAGTCAAGGAGAGCCTCTGCTGACCTTGAAACTTGAAGTGATGAGATTGAAGTGATGAAGTAGTTGAAAAAGGCACCAACTATTCTAGCATGTTATTAAGTAGTCAATTACCAATACAAGTGTAAAAGCTGAAGAGAAGACACTTCTGACTTAAGAGTAGAGTGGGAAAAGATTCATAAGAGGATGAAAACTTTATAGCTAAAAAAGGAATTGTTAGTAGAGAGCAGCCCAAAGATGCAGCTAGGATTTTTGCACCTGTCTAATTCAGGGTCTCTGGGGTAAGCAAAGAGGAAATTTTAGACTTGAATGGCTAAATTCCCTCTATACTCCTGTTTTATTTGAAATCTTTGTGAAAGAACACAGCCAAATGGGCTGTAGAGAAGGGACATGAGGTGACAGAGACAATTTCTAAACTAGTTAGACTTGAATTTTGCTCATTTTTTGAGCTGAGATACTTGATTACCAGTTTGTAAGACAGTTTAGCACCTAAATTTCTCTTTGTGAAGATTTAAGGGCTAGCACCTGCCAGCAGAGGGATCCTCCTTTCTTTTCTCACCTAAAAGTCTATTGTAAATATGGTGACTTGTAAATGTGAAGGAAAAAACACACTTCCCCAAGAAGGATGTAGTCATTTTTCAGATTTGACAAACAAAGCAAGTAATTTGCACCTTTTATTCCTCACAGAATGTTGTAGGCTAATGCGTACACTGACTTAATATGTACACATTTCTTAATGATTTATCTACACAAGCCCTGAGGGGATCTTTTGACAGCAAAAAGGCTACTGGTGAGAATTTTTATCTGGAGAAAGTGGTGTCATTGCTTAGAGATGTAGCTATCTAGTAATGGCTTAGAGTTCATGACAATCCAGGGATATTTAGTTATTTATTTAGTAAGAGTAGGATTAACTAAATGTCCAGGATAACAGGTGATCATCTTGTGAGACTAGCCTGTGGATTGACATTCAGTACAAACATTTCAGAGTGTAAAACCAAAAGGTACTCTGACTTTGCAGGAAAATCTTGGGCTAAACACATTTAGGAGAAAGTATGAAAGACCAGTGGAGACAAAATCACACACCAGTTATAATCGCAAGTGGATAAACCACTGACCAACATTTTATCAAATGTCCCAGTTAGAGTTTTTTGTGTGTAAGTTTGTTTCAGCTTTGCAAAAGCAGTCCCTTGAGGAATGGAGATTACATTTATGTAGGGAGATAACTTTAAATGTTAACAGATAAAAAACCACTATGGTACATCTTCCTAGAGTGTGGAAAAACTGTATTAAAAATTCTGTCCTAACCTTTGGTAAGCAAAGAAGGTGAGAAACCAAATTAAACAGATGTATCAAAGAACTTTCCTTTGAGCTTCTGGTAGAAATAAAAAGGATGGCTTTAAAGAGCTTCTGTCAAGAGGCTCCCTCACAATAATCACTTCTATATGAATAGCACCTTTAAGTGAAATATATTTACTTAATTGGGTGGAAAAAAAATGATAATCAATAGTGTGAGCAAGGTTAGGTCAATGGTAGGAACTACTAAAGAATGATCCTTTAAGCTTACTAATCCCTTCTTCTTGAGAAGTTGTCAATATGAGCACTGCAGTTAAGATATTTTGGCAATATAATCTTCTGCTGACAGTAGGAAAGATATCCTTATCAAGTGTATTGGGATCGTCGCTTTGCAACTTCAAGAACTGATGAAAATTTCAGTTACTTGGACAGCATTTTTTTACAAAATTTCAATAACAAAGACTTTAAGGTAAGGTTAGAGTTATTTTGCATTTCTGAGACAGTTATTTTCTCCTTAAGTTTTATCACTGAAATCACACACACTAAAAAATGCTAAGTTTGATACTTTTAAACTTTCTTTTGAGTTTTAGTTAATTTTATTCACAATATGTTTTTATACCTGTTTGATTAAACAAACTTTTAGGACTTCTTTAATTAAGCTTTCATTCAGTTTTATTTTGTGTGTTCTGGAGATCTCATGGTCTCTATCTGGGTAACATATTGAAAATTGAAAATAGTATATTCCTGTGATGTAGGAAGAAATGTTAAGATTTAGCATAGCACCCCAAGTTTGAATAACAGAGTGGCTGGGGGATTATTCAGCACATAGTTTTAATGGACATTAATTAGTTAATGTGTGATTTGTGTGCTTACATAACTTCTTTGAAAGAGATACTTCCTGAATTGGGAACCAAGGGACAACAGAATAGGAAAGGAAACAAATAAGTATATAATAAGAAACAAACTCTTATATGCCTATGACAAAAATAAATTGTTGAAACACTGGATTAGTCAGTAAGGAAGAAGACTGGAGCAAGAAGGAAAACAAATTATCTTTTTTATGGCAGTTTTTTTTTTTTCTTATGCATATTCTGATTACAGTTCAAAGCCAACAATAGGTATAATTATAATTTGTCTCACACTGTGAGTGAAAATACTCAAACACTTCACTTCTGAAAATCTTGTCTCAGCCTCTTGAAGGACTTTGAACAGGGAGAATGAGGGAAGTTTCGGGACTGATGCTCATGGTTTAAAGCTTTGAGGATATTTAAAAGATGTATTTGACCTCATGCAGAGGATGCTAACTTGTGGAATTGTATAACAGGAGTTAAAACATTCTCTTCACATAGAAATTAAATTTAGAAGCATTGCCAAATAGAACAATAAGGTAAAAAAGTCTTTCCATAATTTACTTAGATTTAGATCAGTCACAAGCTTGCATTCTTAAGTTCTCACATAATCAAATCCAAGAAGGCAAAGAAAAAACCCAGTTAGGTTACCAGAAAATCCAACTTCAATCACTCAAAGCAAGTGGTTCACCAAAGTCTAATCTGTACATCGGTTTATTTTCAACTCAGAGTTCAAAAGAAATAGCAGTTCTGTGGTTAAGCAATGATTGAAGAGGTTAGTAACAGATCAAAGCAAAGGATAGGAGAGAGATGGGTGAGCATCTGGGAGGGAAAATGGATAACATTTTGCCTAGTCTGGTCTGAGAAAAAATGAAAATGTGGAGGATAGAAGAGAGAGGAAAAATAATATCAGACTTCTCAGGAGAAATGCTTTTGCTCAGATGGAACAGTGAAAATTTCCAGACAAAACCTGCAAAGATGGTACTGCTGTACTTTAATCCTTCAAAATTATTTCTGTAAGCAATTCCTTATTTGAAACTTGTTACTTTGTTTCAAATACATTACACAATTGCAATGCCCCAACACTCCAAAACTACAAGCCAGATTTATTCCTTCTTGTTAATGCTCTGCTGGTTTGCACTATATTATGAAGGGATTTTAAAAATTATTTTTTTTTTTTCCTGAGATTTTTTCTCTGTAAATGAAATCTTCTTTATAATGTTAGGTCTCTATTTACATAGCATTCGTATGACTTAGGGATATATATATTTCCCTTTTTTGTTACTAGTTAAAAATATGTTTGCTCTTATTAACAACATTTTAAAGTCAGAAGGTAAAATATTCCTTCTGGTTTACTATATAAATGGATCTATTGTCTTATAGCACTATTTACTTTTAAACAATTTGTGGAAAGTGAATTTCTTAAAATAGTGAATTTTAATTTCAATAAGGAACTGATTTCTTTATGTCTCCCAACACTCTGCAAAACATTTTTATTTTGGTGTGAGAGAATATATATATATTATAGTACTAGAGTAAACACCTCTGAAATATTACAGTCTTAGCCTAATTTAATCATGCTTCTGTTTTTCCTAGTGGACTAGGACTGCATCTTCAGGTCCTTCTGTTGATGGTGCTCCTGACTTGCACATGATAAATATGTCCAGCTTTCTTTGGAAGAAACTTGTCTTCTCAGTTGTGTCTGCCAGTAGGACTGTTTGTGATTTCACAAGTGGAAAATATTAAGTGTCTCAAACTATTTACCTGCATATTAGAGATCAGAATCAGACTTGAAGACAATATTATGTGTATGATTCCCCAAACATGAAAGAAAGTCTTGTGTGTATCCTGTCAGGAGGACAGAGGTTCTTTATAAAGGCATATTCTCTGGGTAGAAGAAGAAATATGTTATAGATGCATAAATAATCAGAAGTAAGCATGTTCCTGCCTATGGTCCAGAGGAGTTTCTCAGGCCATTTTCTAAAAGTAATGGACTAGATGCCCACCATTTTTTTTTTTTTTTTTTTTTTGGGGGGGAAGCTCTAGTCACTGAGACAATGAATAAAGTAAAGCTTCTCCTTCAAATCAGTTCTTAAAATATCCACATATCTTCTACCGCATTTTATGCAGAGACCAATTCCATGGTCATGACTTAGGTCTTGGGAAATAATCGCTCAGTCTGAGCATATGCCTCCAGGGTTGGCAGCAGTTGATCAGCGGGTTTTGAAGGTCACAATTTTGGACTTAGGCAGAATTTAAGTACTGATTTGTGGGATTTGGAGGCTTTCCCAAGATTAGAAACTGCGGTGTAGCAAAGAATGAAATCCAGTTGTCTTGTGTTGCAACCCATAAACATTTGGCTCTGGAAAAGACTATAATGAATTTGGATGTTAAATCACTGTCTGAATGGAAATAAAAAGTTAAAGGGTGTGTTTTTCTGGATATTTAAGGATCTGGTCACCAAGTGGGGGTTTTTTTGGTTGTTTGTTTATATATATATATATATATATATATATACTGATTAAATAGATTATATTTGAACTGTAAATATTTTAAGCTACTGAGGAAACTACTGTGAGGGGCAGGGTTGCTACAGTCTCCGTGACCGGCCTGTCAATGGCCTTTCATGATTATAATTTAGAAATACACTTTGCAACTAAATAGGTGAGGTAAAGGAATTCAGAAGAACAATTTCTTAAAGACAGATTTGTTGTAAAGAGTGATGAGAGTAATTATGTTTTTAGAATTCTATTCTCTGCCACTTTGCTGAGATGACAAAAAGCAAGAATTTATTAAGTTTGGGAAAGTGGAAAAATTATACTGAATGTATATTTGCAAAAAATTCTCCTCAGTGAAAAGAAAGAGCTAGAGCAGGTGTTCTCTCTGGCTAAGATACTCTAAGTTCTCATTCAAATGCATTGTTATTGCAGAAGAAGTACAAATGCTACTGTGTCTTGCTGCTTAGCCATTACATTAGTTGTGGTTAAAAATGTCTATATTAGACATTACTTTCAAATTATTTCTTGGTAAGGAAGGCATGGCTTAAAAATATATGTAAATATATATCTGAAGTGCTGCAGTGACTGCCTTTCTTTAAATTTCAGGCTCAAATTCACTTTTCTTGGTAGATGAGTCTGCATTTAAATTAAGTAAGAAGAGAATGATTGACTTCAACTAGTGGAAGTGGCAGTTATTCAGCAAGCCAATTGTACAGGTGTGGATTGGAATCATAGTACTCTTGCCTATTATAGGCAAACTCTTGCCTATAATATCTTTTACTATCTGTAAGGCTGTATAATCAGTCAGTTTGTCAGTCTTGCTAAAGGAAGAATAACTGCATCTTCAGGAGTCACATAGTGGAGACTTTACAATTTGATTAAGGACAAACCCTCACTTTTACCTCAGTGAAGGAGCTTCACATGTGAAAATGCTCAGTTAACTTAATAACTTATTTCATAATTAAAGCAAATTTGAAGAATGTAACTAACAAGGCAATGACAGATTTGAAGGATGCCTGAAACTGAATGAAGGAACAAGTCCACAGATGTATTTAACAAAGTCTGGTTTAATGACAGCTAAAGGAAGAGAAGAGTATTATGCCTCCTTTTCCTGTTGCTTCTATGTAATTGTTGGCCATGTGGTATTTGATATTTCTAAAACAAATTCCTCATTCTGATAAGCACTGGAAAATGTATTTCTAATGTTAACGGGCTGGAGTTTGAGTTTATATGGAAGAACAATGGGTTAACAAAATTTTCTCTACCCTTTAAGTGCTAAAAGCCAAGAGTTTCCACTGCTTTGGTTTGTAAGAAGAGCCTGATTGAATTTACTTCTGTTTCACTTTTAAAACTTCCTGGCTTTAAAAGCTTTGCTTTTGTTTTTGTGACCTACATTTGTAGGTCTCCTAATTAGCAGGCAGCCCTGGGATCTGCTGTCCCTCAGTAGCTCTGCAGCTTAGGGATCCTAAGCTAAACTGAAAACACAACGCCAAAACTCAATGAAAGTAAATACCTACTACTGGTTGGCACCTTTATGTGAACTGTGTAAAACAAAAACACATCATAACTGCAGATTTTCCCATACATTGTGCTCATGTCCTAGTCTGGCAGCTATTTAAGTTAATATGAGAGGGATCAAGCATAGATTTGACGTAAGGTAAGCTTTCATTGTCCTTAAAACAAAAATCTACCGGCATTATGTTTGTCAAAACATTCTTCCCTGTATTAGTGTCTGCAATCACTTCCTCAATATTATTTTTTTATATAGTTTTTGTTTGGTTTTTTTTTTTTTTCCCCAAAGAGCTTTCCTCTAGCCTTGGTAGATAAGTTGCTCATTGTTTTGAACTTTGCGTTCAAAATATCATTCTGGCTCATGAGGAAGTGGCACAACATCCTACTTGAATAGCATTAGACCACACAAGAACTCAGTCTTCCCTGTTCCAGTTGTCAAAGTAAACAGAAGTTTGGCTGGAGAGAGAATGCAGCATTTGACTGCTTTTTGTATTAAAAAACGTGTTACATACTGTGAACTACTGCATTCAAGCACATCAACCCCCCCCGCCCCCGGAAAAGCTTTGCTTTTGTTTTTGTGACCTACATTTGTAGGTCTCCTAATTAGCAGGCAGCCCTGGGATCTGCTGTCCCTCAGTAGCTCTGCAGCTTAGGGATCCTAAGCTAAACTGAAAACACAACGCCAAAACTCAATGAAAGTAAATACCTACTACTGGTTGGCACCTTTATGTGAACTGTGTAAAACAAAAACACATCATAACTGCAGATTTTCCCATACATTGTGCTCATGTCCTAGTCTGGCAGCTATTTAAGTTAATATGAGAGGGATCAAGCATAGATTTGACGTAAGGTAAGCTTTCATTGTCCTTAAAACAAAAATCTACCGGCATTATGTTTGTCAAAACATTCTTCCCTGTATTAGTGTCTGCAATCACTTCCTCAATATTATTTTTTTATATAGTTTTTGTTTGGTTTTTTTTTTTTTTTTTTTCCCCAAAGAGCTTTCCTCTAGCCTTGGTAGATAAGTTGCTCATTGTTTTGAACTTTGCGTTCAAAATATCATTCTGGCTCATGAGGAAGTGGCACAACATCCTACTTGAATAGCATTAGACCACACAAGAACTCAGTCTTCCCTGTTCCAGTTGTCAAAGTAAACAGAAGTTTGGCTGGAGAGAGAATGCAGCATTTGACTGCTTTTTGTATTAAAAAACGTGTTACATACTGTGAACTACTGCATTCAAGCACATCAAAAAACCTACTCCTCCTATCACAATATCTTGTTACTTGCTCAATGACATTTTTAGGCTCCTGCTACACCTATCCTAAACAGTGCTGTGTTAGTAGCTGGTCAGCCTAATGCTTCATCTCACAGAATAATAATGTCATTACCACTAGAACAAAGAAAGTTTCGTTTTCTTGGGATTTGCCTTCTGCTTGGCTGCATACTCTGAGTTTACTGTATTTAAAGGCACCCTATTCCTCTTACAAATTTGCTTATGATTATGCCTTTTCCTAAATCTCACCATCTGCAACATCTCTAAAAAATTATAGAATCTTTATAGCTCTATGGCCACTGTTCTTCAAAATCACACTAAACTGAAATTAGCCAATATACTGAAAAGCTCCTGAGACATACAAATGGTGACTGAGTGATGGTTTTTATCCTATGAATTCAGGCTAGAGAGACCTGTACCTGGAAATAAGTACAATGTATCCAGCAGTAACATCTGTGCGGTGTAAACTAAATAATTCCGGCTTGAATCTCAAGGACAGAAGGCAGGTATGGAGGCATCTAACTTCCAAGTAAGCTTCCATCTAGAAGATGAGATGTTTGGTCTTCCACTGTTCCGACATTAGTTAATAGTAGGGCAGAAAAACTGTCCTAGTGGCTAGACTGGCTTGTTTTCAGACACTATTTTCCTTGGGGTTTTTCTATTCTATTCGTATTCCATCATGTGGCACAGGAGTGGAAGGAATGTGCTGCTGTGTGTCAGGTGGCCATTCTGCACATGTGCCGTTGTACTTGCGTTTTCTGGGAAGCTCTAGGATTTATTGCATATGTGTTTTACATACAAAACTTTTTGCAACTACCAGATCTACTGTACATATACAAACCTACTCTTCTGTGTCTCTCTCCATTCTCTTGCAACAGGAGTCACTCTATCTGAACAGTAAATCTGTTATAACTGCAGGCTGTGTGACATATTGCGCTAGGTCATAAGAAGAGAGGCTGCTGCATACAGCCCTCTCCTAAGACTGTGTGAAGAGGACTGTTTGCAGCCAAGATGCATGTGTGTAGGCAGTGACTCACCCGGTCAAAAAGGTTACACTGTGGAGACTGAGGGGAATTGACGCTCATGCTGAGGAGCCTCTACAGTGCCAAAAGAGGCTTGACCTAGATATCACTCCCAGGGGCAAAAGGAGGAAATGTTCCTCTTTTATTCAGGAGTCAGATGGTTTCAAGAAAGGGAGATGAAGTTCCATCTTTATTTAAATGCATATTTAAGTGTCTTCAACAACATTGTAAAGTTTCACTAGCAGAAAAGTCGTTCTGTTTCTGAAGAGACAATTTTCTTGTTCAGACAGATTAGCACACGAATACAAGTCTTCCATTCTGCCTTGGTTTCTAACTTTGAGGCTGTTGGCTGTAGCAGTATGATTAGCAGAATATTGGCTTCCCCTGCTTTGCCTTCTTCAGTACATTAGATATGTTCCTCCTCACATAGGAAAAGCATCCCTTATCTTGGCTATGGTTGAATTGACTGCTCAGAGCCTTCAGACTTTAGAATTTTTGGTGCTCATTTTCTAGCAAAAACACAGGACATGCTCATAAATCACTGTGAATTTAAAGGTCTCCAAACTACGTGCCTGTGTAGCGCAGTGCAGAGCCAGGCAGAAACATGAAACTGAAGCTTAGAGCAACAGCGCAGTGTTAGGCTGCCGTTGCGGTCATGCTAGTACACCCTTCTAGAAGAAAAGGCTGGCTGGCTCAGACCCAGCAATGCTAAAGCCAGTGAACTTTTTCAGTTTCTTTAAGAGACTCAGCCACCACCAGCTCAGAGCTTGTTGTGCCATATTTGATTTAAGTAAGCATGTGTTTATTTTCAGTTTTACAGTCACTGATGCCCCCTGGACTTCACTGATACTCTTCACTAGGTGTTTTGGTTATGCCAGAAAGACCTTTTAGTAAATGCTGGCTGCTGAAAGAGTGTTCTTCCTCTCAAAATGTTCTTGTCCTGTCAGCCCCTCAGCAGAGCATCTTCACAATGCACATCTTGGGTGTGATTTTGTCTCTGTGCCTGCAGAGCATCTAAGCTCTCAGCATAGCCAATGGAGACCTAGTCTGTGGAGTATAGGGATAAATTAATCTGACTAGCCATAGGTGTTTGTTTTAGTAAGCTGATTTTCTCTGTGTAGGATTTTCAATACGTCAACCCTCAAATTGCCTCCTCATGCCAATCAGTTCCCTTAGAGCAGAAGTAATAGGTGTCAATGAAACAATCCAGATCTGCAGCTGCAAGGATTTCCAATGCACAGAAAATACGTCTTCATGTTAGCTGTTTATCTTGAAATTGTCCTTTACCCTGAAATTGCCTTTTATTCAACCCACATTACAGCAAGAACAAGCAGTACTTATCTGTGAAATCTGAAATAGTGCTTGCAAAGGTTTAGAAAACTTAATGTGTGACAGAAATAAAGTTATCCTTGCTGAACTCTTTCCTTCTGTGTGCCCAGCAGATGGATTATGGATGCTTCAATTACCAGACCCCATTTTTGGGTCTTTTGTACACAAACGTTAGCTTGATTTTCCATCTTCTGCAGATTCACCCACAGATTTAACTCAAATCCCCTCTTTTCCACTCCCTTGAAATGTAATTGCTCCTTTTTTATAGGAGAAAAATATGAGCCTTTCTTTCCTCTTCTGTTTATTGACTGTTACCACCTTTTTAGAAATTATAATGTCTCAGTGGAAAAATCTAACATCCCAGTGCACTTTCATATATAAGCCAAGGGGTTTGAAGCTCTTTGTTTCCTTCTTCACTTCCCTCCTCCAAGAACATCAAGCAATTCTCATATGGCTTTTGCAAAACCTGAATGTTATTTTGACAACCACAAAAAATCTAATGCATAAATGGAGTGATTTGCGTTAAGTATATTAGTAATTATTGACTGAGATTACAGAGAAAAGGCAACAGTCACACTGGAGTAATAACAGAGCTGGCATGGCTTAGCCTTCACCTTATACTCCATTGGTGCCAGGCAGCTTCTTAGATGCTCACTGCAGACTTTAGGCCCTGGAGGCCTCCAAGTGCCTCCCAGAGGAGGCAGCTGTGCAGCTGCAGCAATAGGACTGAGTGCTCAAGCACAGTCAACAAAATCTTCTCTTTAGCTTTAGAGTGAATGATGTTAGTGAGAACAACTGCGGCTGTCTCAGAAGTGCACACATCCCCTACTTCAGTTTGCAGTAAAGCTAGTGTTTCTTTCCTGCCATACTTTTTATGCCATAGTGCACACAAATGACTACCATGCAGTAAAAAAACACACCATTTTAAACTCTGAAAATAAAGTTACTCTCTTCCTGTCACCAAGACATTAGTAGGGACATATACTTGCACACTTGAATGCAATGTTAACAGCAATAACAACTAGGCAAGTCAAGCCAGATTGCTTTAAGACTCCCAAATTCAGCAATTTTCAGCCGAGTTGGAACTTGAAGCTTGATTTCTCCTGTTCCACATGAGCTCCTGAGACAAGAGCTAGTCTTTGTATGCAAGTGGACACAGATACTCCCTTTCCTAAACTGTCTTCTGGGAGCAATCAAATTCAGCAAACACTTCTGCTCCTTTCTGTCCCCCAGTTCAACTTATAGCATCTTCTTGGCAGTGAATGGCCACTCTTCTGCAGCACTGACTGAGGAAAATATCTCTGTTGTTTTTCATAGAACCACAGAATGTTAGATGTTGGAAGGGACCTCTGGAGATCATGGTATCTAACCCCCTTGCTGCAGCAAGACCACCTGGGGCTGGTCACACAGAAATGCATCCAGACAGGTCTTGAAAGACCTCCAAAGGAGGAGACTCCACGACCTCTCTAGGCAGCATGTTCCAGTGCTCTATAACCCTTACATTAAATAAGTTTTTCCTCATATTGAGGTAGAACTTCCCGTGTTCTAGTTTCTAGTTCTAGTATTTGGAATACCTGTCTGAAAGGGTTATGTGACCTGCCAGGGCCAAAAAACTAGGCTGTAACGTACAAGGTCTTCAAGAGTTAAGGCTATATAATACATTTTACAAGAGATAAGAAAGGTGAAACAGGAAAGAGAAACAAGACATTATTCACAATAAAAGTATCATTAGCATAAACAACTTAGCAGACTTTAATTTTCTTGTGTTATTATGCTATTGTAACATAACACTGGTATAGACGACAAACAGCTGAACAGGTACAATGCAGGAAAGTTTTTTAATATATGTTTCTTCAGGTAAGGGCACAGAGAGGCAAAGGCAGCATTCCAATAGTTTGAAAGAAACTTCTCTGTTAATTTTGTGTTTCTATTTTAGTGATGCTTACAACAGAAGCCAAAAAATGACTGCATCAGATATTTTCCTTAATGTGCCTGAACATGAGAAATCCATTCTCATTCACATATGATACAGAGATATTTAAATAATTGCCTTTACAAAATAACAGTTCTAATTTTTACTGCAACTGATATTTTCCTTTAATTGTTAATTCATTTTTAATGTATTTATTTACTATTCACATTCTAGCTATTTGGCTGTGAATTTTCCTGAAATTGTGCAGGAAGTTTAATTTAGATTCTCACTGTGGAACCTGACATAGTAAGAGTTCAGCAGTGTATGTGAATTTTGTTTTGTTCCTAACTAAATACAGTAAATTAAATGTTCCTAACTAAATACAATAGTTAACATGGTCAATATTACAAGTATGCTGAATTCCATAAGTGTAGTACAAAGAGCTGTGGTATTTACAAGATGATGCATAATTCAAAAATTACTGCTACAGGCTGTCATGTTTAGGTGCTCCCCTATGGCTTACAAAATAAGGCGTCACAGTAGAGTTTAATTCCTCTGCCTTTGATTAGCCAAATGAAAGGCAATGAATTAACAGCTAGTATTTTATTTCCGACCTTACCAAGATTTAGCTTGCCAAACTTAATTCTGCGTTGACTTGACTCCAAGTCAGCAGCCCTACTGTACATAATGCAAATCAATATTCTTTGAGCTCCCTTTGTCACATTACTAAGATTGTCTGTGAGAATAAAAAGCTCATAAAACTTCATAAAGAAAAGTCTGGAGTCTGAAGTCTTCCCACTCTCGCTGTTCATTGTGCCTCCTTACTGCTACACCTTGCAAAAAGCATAATCAGTAAGAGCTCTGCAGGAGTCTCTTAATTCCTGTGATGCCTTTTAACATTGGAATTGGAAACAAACTTTAGACAGAAACCCAAAAAAGCCCATGAGAAGCCCAGAGTGCATTGACTGCTCTCATAAGAAAGGCTTCCCATTCTTATAATGCAAGGGGCATCTCTCAACCCATCTACATTTAGAATTTTGCCTTTTCTGCCTGGTGACATTTTTATGCGCTACTCCTTCTCAAAGTGGACAAGAGTCCTGATAGTTAGGAGGTCAGGCTAGCTGGCCTCTAAAAGTCCCTTCCAACCCAAACTATTCTATCATTATGTGACAGTGTCAGCAATTCCTCTGAACTGTACAGCAAATTCTTCAGTTTACAGTCACTGATGTAATCAGTTTTTCGGTCACATAATGCTAGCAACTCCCAATAATTCTCTGATCAACGAATATACAAAAGTGTATTTTTTCTTAACATTGATTTCCAAATTAGGAACACTTGGATCATAGCCAAGGTTCCAGGTAACAGTGGCAAAACTCCAAATTCAACCTGAAACACAGCAGATCAAACCAATGCCAAGCAGTGTCAAATGACCCTCCATAAACTCCTGCTTGCAGAGAGAACTCAGGAGAACAATTATCCTATCTTAGATGTTTTAATGAAGTTCCTGAAGTTAGGTGGGTTGAATCTAAGTTAAATCATATAATCTTCTTGAATAAAAAGTAATGAATCATGCCTTGTGTAATTACCACCACAAAAGGTTTTACAAAAGCGTGGACTGACTTTTTGTATTTAAGTACAGGTTTTAAATAATCAAGATATTTATTTAAGGCATTTTCTTGTCTTATCAAAAGTAAATGTTTACTTGAGCCATTTTAAAAGCAAGAAGGTTGGATCCTGAAAATCTTTAAGGTCCCTTCCAACCTTAACCATTCTATGATTCTATGGAGGCAAAGAGAAATTTTCCATAAATTATTTATGACAAGAGAGACTTTTTAATAGTATTCCAGTCTACCATCTAGTCTGCTGCAATAGATTTGTTTCTCCATGAGACTGAATATGTCTACGATCAGAAATGTTTCTCTTGCTGTTCTTGCTGTATTTTTATTCTGTATATCCTTTTCCTTTGGCTTTTTTACCACAGCATCTGAAAGTAAGAAAATTGCTAATATGTTTTGAGGTCTTTCTAACATTGCAGCATTTTAAACTTCTTGGCTAAATCCTACTAACATGCACTAAATTCCTTTGGCTGGAAGCCTACAGAATATATGTTATAATCCAGAAAAAAAATATTTTTTATTTTCTTAGCAACATTGTGTATTAAGCATTGTCTAATAGATGACGACATTTCAGTACCTCTGAACTTCTTACAGGCTGATGTTGTTGAAAGAGACTGTAGACCAAACTGATACTAGTTTTCTTTCCAAGAAGGTGGAAAGTTGTTTTTTAAACATCTCAATTCTTACTAGGTAAGAAGCATTTATATTGCTCTGTATAATGGAGTGTACACTTCATTTGTAGTGGAAGTGCAAGTATGAGTTGGTTATCATCAATCAAAGGAAGGTATCAGCTTGCTTTTTCTGGAGGGAAAAAAAAATAGGACAAAAAAGATGATACTTGGAAAAAAGGTGCCCTTTTCACAGTCCCTGTGCCCTCTGCACTCTCATTTCTCTTCATATCAAACACAGCTGCATGGTGTTACAGATGAAAAAGCTTTGTGTGATTTTGTGTAAATGTGCTGGAGTCTTCATAGGAAATCTCAGTCCCCTTGAAGCCAAGGCAAACACTGACCTGAACTGCAGCAGGTCACCTTTCAGCATCAGCTGCCATGCCGCCTTCTTCTTGCTGCTTCCCTCTCACCCAAGTGGTGACTAATATAACAAGGAAAGAAGCGGGGGTGCAAAGACATTTGAAGTATTTTTTCAAATATTTGTAGGGTGAGACAGTGTGAGAAGCTGTTTCTTTTAGGAGAGAGGGCCTGAAGGGAAACTGGGAGCTACTGAAGAAATTCCTTTGGGGTTGCTTACACACTTACAAGAGCAAAAAAAACAGTTTAGAGAAAAGAGCTCTGGGTGTTGTTGGTCACTAATAAAGACAGTCTTCTGCTTTGGATTTAATTTTTTTTTTTTTTGTCATACTCAGTACCATTAAATAAATCGAATTTGACCATTAAATTCCTACCACCTTTGCCCTTTCCTAATGATTGCGACAAAATGCTGTCTGCAATCAGCAAGACTCAATCATTTTGGGAATAATTTGAATAAATAATCAAGTCTGCAGCTCATCCATCACCTTGACTGATTTCTCTATTCTCTGTTCACCTCTTCATGACATTTGGCAGGTCACTTGATGTCGAGTATGCAAACAACGTAGGAAACAGCCAAAATCTACTGAAATCTGCTGGCTGAACCTGTCTTCTTAAAGTAGCTGTATATCTTTGCATTGCAAGCACGTGTTTTCTGAAAACTTTTTTGGCTTGCTGGCTTTAGCTTGACTAGGGTGGTATTTGTTCCTTTTACATTCATAGAGTTTGTATTTACAAATCTACCTTTTGTGAATATGGGGATTGTCTGTTCAACCTCTTAGGTAGCTTGTAAAGGATAAGAAGGAGAAGTGCAGAGAAAGAAAGGCAGTGATAAGAAAATAAAAAACTGAATAAAGTAAGTAAAGGAATGTGAGGTGGGAAATGAATCTAACTAAAAACAATATGTAGTTTATCTTACAATTTAATAAAATTAGTGTAGATAAAACTAATTGAGTTAGGCAGGTCTAACATTGAGTTATATTAAGGGTATCTCCGTATGGGATCATGTGAGCATTTCCAGGGCTATTTGGGCACTTACTGACACCTTGATATCCACCTGTCTCTCTGCCAGACTCGCTGCCCTGGTTACATACAGGACAGCAGCCAGCACACACCAGCTCTCCTGCAGCAGGCTGTGGCAGAGCTCAGCCTGGTGTATGGGCTCAAAGCTAAACTGGAGTTAGTTCAAAGTACTATACTGGGCTGCAAATGATGCAAATGAGATCTGGGCATATGTTAATTTCTGCCAGCTGTGCTACATATGACAAGAGACTCCAGAGAGGCAGGATATCAGCTGGAACAGCAACCTGCAAAACAGTCAGAGTTGACCTGGACGCTCCTTAAGATTAATGTCTCAATACAGGTAAAGTGATCTGAATATTTCCCTAGAAGAATTATGTGTAAACTGTTCTTTGGGAGTTTTTTAACCCCCTTACTTAGACAAGTCTCCTGTCCCCTCTCTTTCAATGGGCTTAATTTTCTATGCTGATATGTTTGCATGCATTTATGTTTCTTATATGCCTATGAAACAAAGAGAGATCAAGTTAGGATATATTAGTATTTTTAAAAGCTCAGCATCAAGCCCCTGATAGGGTGGTGGCAGGTGATGGGCTTTTTTTCTGTTAGCTTTAGTACAGATACCTACATAAAAGGCCAAATTTACCCTACTGTGGAATCAGGAATGATTTTTTGTTCTGCATAGGTGCTACAGCAAAACCGTGTTTACCTTTGAAGCATGCAGCTGCATCTCCAATCACAGAGGAAGTGGTTATGCAGGTCTATCTAAGCAGTGGGGGTGTCTTATGCAGGCTTCATCTTGGCTGTTTATTCTTGTGCTCTTGCTATGATCTGCACTTCAAACATAGTGAAAGACTGTGGACATTGTCTACCTGGACTTTTGTAAAGCCTTTGACAAGGTGTCTCACAGCATTCGCATAAGAAAACTGGCTGCTCGTGACTTGGATGGGCATGCTCTCTTGTTGGATAAAACACTGGCTGGATGACCAGGCCCAGAGAGTGGTGGTGAATGGAGTTAAATCCAGCTGGCTGCCAGTTACAAGTGGAGTTCCTCAGCGCTCAGTGTAGGGACCACATCTGTTTAATGTTTTATCAATTACCTCGGTAGAATGAGCCCTCAGTAAGTTTGCAGACGATACCAAGTTGGGTGGGAGTGTTGATCGGCTTTGAGGGTAGGGAGGCTCTACAGAGGGACCTAGACAAACTGAATTGATGGGCTGAGGCAAATTGTAGGAGCTTCAACAAGGTCAAGTGTAGGGTCCTGCACTTGGGCCAGAACAACCCCATGCAACACTACAGGCTGGGCGGAGAGTGGCTGGAAAGTGCCCAGAGGAAAGGGACCTCAGGGTTGCTGATTGACAAGTGGCTGAATATGAAGCCAGCAGTGTGCCCAGGTGGCCAAGAAGGCCTGACCTGTGTTAGAATTAGTGTGGCAAGCAGGTCTAGGGAAGTGATCCTCCCCCTGTACTCAGCACTGGTGAGGCCCCATGTTGAGTACTGTGTTCAGTTTTAGGCACCTCAATACACGAAAGACATTGAGGTTCTGGAACATGTCCAAAAAAGGGTGACCAAGGTGGTGGAGGGCCTTGAGAACAAGTCTCATGAGGAGCAGCTGAGGAAACTGGAACTGTTTAGTTTAAAGAAGAGGAGGCTGGGAGGTGACCTTGTTGCTCTTTACAACTACCTTAAAGGACATTGTAGAGGTAGGTGCCAGTCTCTTCTCACAAGTAAATAGTAATAGGAGAAGAGGAAATGGCTTAAAGCTGCACAAGGAGAAGTTTAGGCTGAACATTAGGAAAAAAAATGATCTGAAAAGCTTGTCCAGGCATTGGAACAGGCTGCCCAGAGAGGTGATTGATTCGCCGTCCCTGGATGTGTTTAAGAGTCGTATAGATATTCAGCTTGGGGATATGGTTTAGGGGTGAACATCGTAGAGTAGGGCTAAAGGTTGAACTTGATGATCTTTGAGATTTTTTCCAACCTAAATGATTCTAAGATTCTATGATGATTCGATGAGACAACCAACAAACAAGATACTAAATATTTTTGCAGTTGAAAAAAGACATATATATTCCCCCTGTTCCTCCTTTTCCAGAATACTTTCAGTCAAAAAAATCCAATGTGTCCTGTGGCGGTTCAATCATCTGCATGTAAAGGAAATAAGATTGGCAAGATTTCTGCAACCAGCTGAAGAAGTACCATCTTTAAAGGAGTGACACAGATTCAGAGGTTGGATGAGCTACCCCAACAAATTTTGTGTTGCAATGGCTCTATTGCTACAAGGAGCCACCACACAGAGTCAGACTGCTTTGTCTAGGTCTAGATTATACTGTAGTATAGGCATGCACAATCTCTAAAGTTGTTGGTTTGGTCAAAAAAAAAAAAATAAAATCCACTTTTTAATTATTTTACTTTGATTATGCTGAATAAAAAATTTGTACGGAGTTTCACTATATAAAAAAGATGCAAATACATAACACAATAAAATTATTCCATAATTTTATACAAATAGAACTCAGTATAACATGATTCAAAGTAAACATGCTTTTCATGTTTGAATTTTCCATCTTCAGGTATTTCATGATGAATTGTAATAAAAAAAATAATGATAATAAAAAAAGAAAAATATCTGGTTCTTTTGGGAAGAAGTGTTCATAAAAGAAAACTAATAAGCTAGTGAAGTATGATATATATCATGAAGCAACTGATACTCACTGGTGGAAATCTTCATAAAAATGACATACACTTTTGTTTGACAAATATTTTATTGCATGTCTCACAGCTATTAAATAATTCCCAGTTTAATTTTCTTTGTGTTCTAAACAGTCAATAGTAAAGATTGTATTCCCCTGGTCTCATATTTTTGTCTATACTCACAAAGAAAACTTCCAGTTTTCTATTGTTTCCTTTTTCATTTTATATGCAGAACACAGAAACTTTTTACCCTGAGGCTTAGTTCCTAGGATATATTGTGACAAAATTTCAAGGCATCAGATACATACCCTGCATATCCCACCATCTCTTTCAGGTGAAATAGCGGGAAAGCATGAGAATAAAGAAGTTTGTGGTGGTATAATTGAGACCTCATTTTTTATCTCTTTTCATTTGTCCATAATGTATGGTGAGCTCCTTAGACTAATTCTAGGCCTTGCTAACATTATCCAGAATTTAATGGCTTCCCATTAAAGGTATCAAAACTTTGGTTTGGTTGGAAAAGACATTTAAGAACATCAAGTCCAACTGCCCAAGCAACCAACATTAAGGCTTACCTTAGCATGTCATGGGTGGATTAATCAGATATCAGAATGAGGTATCAGAGGACCCTAACTGTGACTGCAAAACACAAATTACCTGGGAGACCTGTAGAGGCTGCAAGCCTTGTAATTAATGCAACTTAGCATTACACTCCTGAGGCAATCCTTTCTAGCTGTTAGGGGAACACTCCTTATAGTTGATACTTCAGTATTCAGAAATAGAAAACCAGCTGCTTACTGCAGAGTCATGCTAGGCATGTATAAAAAGCATTTGGAGAACTTTCAGGTCAGATTGGGATACCCTCATAGGTAAGTGACTGAGCACAACAGGGTTGTACTAGGCACCTGACTTCTGTCCTGGCTATAATTTTCAACATATTAGAGCAGCCAAAATATATGTGAATAAACAGAAATGAATCATAGAATCACAGAATGTTAAGGGTTTAGAATGGACCTGCATGACCAAAACTAGGGCAGATCACTCAGAAAGGCATCCAGACAGGTCTTAAAAGAAACCTACAAAGAGAAAATGTTTGATCCAGTGATTGAAATTCATAGGAAAGTTTCTGTTGATTTCAACAGATACAAAATTAGATCCCAAATAAGTAATTAAATTTATAAAATTTGGAAGTGATCTTTGTCTGCAGTGAATTATAAACAATGGTAAAATGCATATGGCAAGAAAATGATGCTTTCCTACTGAATCTTAATAAACCTCTGTAATACCTGACCACCTTTCTCTAGCATGACTTGATTAAACATCTATCAGATTGTGGTTACATAGTTATTATTGCTACCTCACTTGCTCCTATAAAAACCGTCTAAAAGAAGGCTGGCACAGGTCATTCTTGAAATTAGATTAGGCAAAATATGAAACATGTAATTTGGTCTAAAGAATGGAGAACACCTGATGCAGGACAAAGTTAGCTTCTCAGAAATTCAGGATGATATCTGCACTGCCAGACCAATACACTAAATCAGAGCTCTAGTGTGGCCATAGTGGTTGTAATACAATAGTGGGATTCCTCATACCAGATTTACTGAATTGTTGACATTAAGCCTCATTGGCTTCTTCCCTGGAGAGAAGCAAATATGAGAGTGAAGGATTTTATTCTGTAAGGGGAGCAAAAAGATGTAATGGCAGGAAGCATTGGAAGAAATGTCAGTAATATATTTTATAGTTCATTTGTTTGAAGTCTTTCAACATCAGCTTGTAGCTCTGTTGTCTGTCACTGCATTATATTTTAAAGCTCAGTCAAATGCCCCTGGCTTATCACCAGTATCTTTAAATGTTTGCTTTCTTAGGCCTAACTGATAGAATCTGGAGAGAAGAGAAACTGAAAAAGAGCAATACAGTTGTCCTGAAAAACAGATTATTGTACATATTCAATGTTTGTATATAATTTCAGTTAGATAATTAATACCAACACTATTTCTGCTGTTAGAGTGCTTCTATTAGACTGCAGCTCTCGATTTCTGTTACAAAACACCACAACCTTTGTCTTGCAGATAGCAAAAATGAAAGTCCAAGAAGCTTAAATTACTTTTTTAGACCAACGCAGTGAGTCAGCATTACTGCCAAGCAGGAAAATAAGACCTTCCCAGTTTCCATGGTAGTACATAGTCTACTACAAAACATTAGTACTCTGGTCAATGTTGCATAATATGTTAGAGTGCCTCATTTGGTCTGTTACCCTTTCCAACACACCTCACCTCAGTCACATTGCAAAGACCTTTGAGTTATATCTTCAACAGACTAGGCAGTAAATTACAGAAGTTAACTTCTTTCACTCAACTGACAAACCAAATAATCAACTTACTGAATCTGTCCACCCTGGTACTCACTAATATTAAAGTAATGTGCATTGTCCCAGCATTTCAATATACAGGTTGCAGTTGAATACAAAATTTTAAGGTTGTCTTCTTGGAAACAGAAAAATGAAAGCTGTATCACTTATAAATTTACTTTCACTGGGGAGATTAGGAAGTTTAAATGCAACACCTGCTTCCTAAAAATAGCAGAAAACTGCTGTGCCATTGTATTTCTTATGTTTGCTAATGTCAGTTTAGCTTTTTCTCAGCCAACAGCTGTTCTGGCACTTTGTTTAAAATCTGGGTGCAAAATGAAAAGCATACTGTTTGCTTCATAGCACAGGAATTTGTGTGACCCCAAATCAGTTGTTTTCACTCTTTTACTTGTAGTCCAGGATATTCCAGACCTTATATTTACAAATTGAGCCTTTTGAAGAGCTAGTGCACAACTAAGGTATCAGCAAACTACGAGTTGAAGGTGGTAGCAATGGCAAAGGACCATCAGGAATATGAATTTTTTTATTGACCTATAGTACAGACACCTAAATATCGTGCAAGCAGTATCCTGAAAGAATTATTTATTATTATGGGTTAGTCTAGTCCTTTGATTTATGAGTTACAAAAAAATAAACATGGTAGTTTCAGGACAGATAAGTGGTATTTTCTGAAATAAATAAATAAAGTTCTACTAGAGAAGGCATTAACAGCCTCTCTGAAGCAAAATTAAAGAGCTCTTCATCTGCTGTAGATACGCAGTTTTAGCATTGTCCATCCTGGAATTTCTCTTGAAAGTACACATAAAAAAGGACAAGGAAGAAAAAACTAAAAGTGGAGAAAAGAATACGGTATTTGCTGGTTACAGAACAGTTTTGTAAGTAGGAAAGGATACAGTAGATCACAAGACATATTAATTGTCATCAAAAGTTCAGTGAAATTTCATCTATCCTAAATTAACTAGTTGTTAAAAGCTACTGCTAATAGGATTGTCAGCAAGAGGAAATTTTGTTCAGAAGTCAAATTGTTACACATGAAATGTACTATAACCTTGAAGACTGAGATATGTTTCTTTAACCAGTAATAAAATCTACCAAAAGTTGGCCTCAGGCAGCCTTTTCAAGACCTTTGCCTCTCTAGTCAGTGTCTAAGTTGTAGGCATCATGGAGATAGTATAACATTGGCTCTGATGCCTAAAAAGGTGAAAAATTAATGCTATTCAGAAATAGGTTCTACTGGAGTGTCTAAAGACTGGACAGTGCAATCACATATATACAGACATTTCAGTCACTTTAGAAGAATCAATACAAAACCTGAAAAACTTTTTGCATTAAAATATTCTTACTTCTTTAAAAATAGAGACAGAATGTTGAAAATGAAACTGGTGTTAAACAAATTGCACAAACTGTATTTTATGCAACATTCAAACTAAATTTTACATCAAGTACTACTAAACTCAGAAGCACCAACTCTTGAGAAAAAGCATTTTTCCTAGTTGTTTCATGTTGACCAGCATTTTTATATAAATGAAGTTATTAAAAACTAATATGTATCATGTATTACATAAACCACAATTTTAAATGAATAATTTTAATTGTAATTTATCAATATGTAGCAATGCAGGAATAAAATATATTACTTTAAAATTGGTTTATATATCCATGTGATATATAGAGAGAAATAGTCTCTGAAACTTCTGGTCTGTAATTCCCTGTCAATGGCAATGCAAATTGCCCATATTTATCCCAGCACATAGTTTGCCTTTTCCATTCTGTTCCGTTACAGAAACTTGTAACATAAAGAAGCCTGTCTGCATCTCTTGCCATGAGGAGCACTGTTCAGCTTCCCTCTGATTTGTTTTGGCTTTCAGCCCCACTTCAGATGTACTCTCCTCATGAAGACAGAGATGTGCAAAGCATTTTCAGAGGTCATCTAGTTCAAGGTGGGATCTATCAAACCTGCGTCACTGCTGACATTCATAGAAAATAAGGACGAGTGCACATCCTCCCTAAATAATCTACTGTAGCACTTAACAGTCTCTGAGATTTAAAAGTTTCTAACAGTCTCTGAGATTTAAAAGTTTCTTCCCAAGGGCGGCATTAGGCCTGTGCTGCTTCAAACCTGTTACTCAAAATTCTCTCTACACTGAGCAAGAAGAACAAAAACATCCTTTCATATTCAAAGATTATTATTGGATCTCCCCTCAGTCTTCTCCTTATTCTGAGTAACTCTTCCTTCAGTGTTTCCTGGCAGGCAGTATTTTAGAGTGAACCTTGTTGATCACCTCTGAACTTGCTACCAATCCATCTCAAGTGTCTCAGACCAGATGTATTAATCTAACTAGTCCTAGCCAATGCTGAGCAAGGTGGAAAGACGTTTGTGCTTTGCAGTCTGCAGTCCTGTTGTAAATCTTTCACAGTAGTGTGCAATTACTTGATTTGTGTTCAGTTTGTGCATGCTTCTCTCCTTATAGAATCAGCAGCACACCAGTTGTTTCATGTGTGTTGTTTTACAGTTAATAATTCTACCTATGTGTTCAGAACATCATATTAGTACATATAAAATTGAAGTAGTTGAAGATAGCAAACATTTTTGGATGCAGGAGACCTGGATGCAGATTGTGATTCAATAAATACATCCTTCCAGTTAGACCACAGATTAATGGCAACTGCAGTTGTGGGTTTGCAGTATTTTTTGTCACTAGTCTATAGAATTTTTCTCCAAACCTGATTTCCCTAACTTGTTAATGTAAATATTATATGAGAATCAAAAGTTACATTAGAGTCAAGGTCTATTACATCTTCTGCTTTCCTTCTGTCCACAAGATCTGCTACCTTATCATAGAAGAAAATTAGATTGATTTGACACAATTTGTTCTTGACAAATCCCTGCTGGCTATTGTTCATCTCCCTTGTTATCTTCAAGGTGTTTACAGACAGTTTGATTATTTGTTCCAGTATTTTTCCAGGAACTTAAGTTGAGTTGGTGGGTCTGTAATTCTGTCTTTCTCTTGTTTTATATCCTTTTTCTCTCCTTCTTTCCTTCCCTACACTCTGTGTAGAGATTTGTTTTCATCTTTTCTAGTATTTTGATAACTCATCCCTTTCCCTGAGTTATCACAGAAAAAAGATAAAAGCACAGTATTCTAAAAAGGTTTGTATAAAAATGTGTAGCTGCTTCAAAACAACTAATCCTGGCATCTAAAGCCTCAGGGCTACTCTAACATTTCATCTTCCTCCATTCCCTAACTACTTCAGTTAAGTTCATATGAAGATGCATTTGCATCAAGGTGTTACAGCATAAACTGAAGCAGCTGAAGCTACTTTTTTTGTTTGTTTGTTTGGGTTTTTTTGTTTGTTTGTTTTTGTTCTGTTGTTCCTGCTACGAGAACAGGGACCTGAACAGAAGGTGAGACTGACAAGCAGAGGGATGTTTTACACTGCTCCTGCCACGCTCATCTTGAGTTGATGTTAAACGAGTGCTGCACATTAGCAATCTTTCTGCAGCAAGAACTGCAATGAAATGGAACAGCACAAGACAATTCTTGTCCTTCTGGCAGCATCTATGACTTGAGTTTCCTTCCACTTAGTTGTGAATCAGCTCTCCACTGGATTTTCCACACATTAATAATGTATTTACAGATGTTTTCTTTTCCTTCTTGTGGTCTTTTCTGATTGTACCATATTTCATGGCTTGGCTTTTCTAATTTTGTCTATACATACTTACACTGTTCTTTTACCCTTGTCCCTGATATACTGAACTAGTTTCAGATTTCTCCATGCTTCCTTTTTGTGTTTGAGGTTAATGAAGAGCAGAAGATTTAGCCAGGCTGATCTCTTGCATAAGAATAGTTTGTGATTGTGATCTTAATAGTGGTTCTGTGAGGAACTGCCAAATTTCCTTTTTTCTTTAGCCTTGTTTCTCAGGAGAACTAACCTAATAATTCTCTGAGGGCATAGCTTTTCTCGGAAGCTTTTAACTCCATTTATTCTCCATTACTTGTATTTAAAACAATCTGTCCTGCTTCAGATGAGACAAATGGGACAAGCTGTCTAAATAAAAACAGTCGGGATCAAGTCCATGAATAAAATTCAGCTGTTGTCTGTAGAACAAGTCTTCAACATAAATTTGTTCAGGTGAGGCCTGATTTTGCAACGTTGCATTATATTTCAAAAGTAAAATAAGACATTGTGACTCATTATGGCTGAACTTCTCAGTTTCACAAGAAGAATGTACAAATATTAGTTTCCCCTTTCAGCAAGTTTGAAAAAGTTATTATTATAGGAAATAATGCAAAAAGTTATCCTGTTGAAGAAAACAATGAACAGAGCTCTGCTACTTATGTTTGACAGAAATAAATCACTCTGCATTTTATTCTCCCTGAAATGTGTGAATTTCTTTGGGCTTTTGTGACTTTGTAACAGCTGTAAGGCTCTAAAGGGGATCACTTTTTAACATTAAATCCCATTACACATCATGCAAGCTTCTTTGATGTAGGATGTAATTTCAAGTATCCATCTACAGACTCTTAGCTTGCAGCAGTTAGCACTGCCACTTAGAAGTTATTATCCTGAGTTTTACAGTTTGTATGTTTCTTTTAATCTTTGAAGTCTCCCTAGGGAAGTCAGTCATGTTTCTCAATGAAAAGCTGAAACAGAAACAATCTTCTGAAAGTTTTATATAGATAATTTTGGTATTTTAAATAACATTGATTATGTAATTGCATTTCAACTCCTAATATAAGAGTTTCCAATTCAAGGTAAGGTGCTAATGAGCTGTCCATAACAATGTGTAGCATGTAATGCTTTTTATTGCTATGAAACACTGCCCTATACCCACCCAACATATATTGAGAAGTTAAAACAAGAAAAAAAACGTACTGCTCGGATACAGTCAAAACCCACAGAGTCACTCAGAGAAGGTTGTACAGGTTGAAGTGTGTGACTAGTGGAGTCCCTCAGGGGTCGGTACTGGGACCAGTGTTGTTCAACATCTTCATCAATGACCTGGGTGAGGGTATAGAATGTACCCTCAGCAAGTTTGCTGATGACACTAAGCTGGGAGGAGTGGCTGACACACCAGAAGGCTGTGCTGCCATTCAAAGAGACTTAGACAGGCTGGAGAGTTGGGCAAGTAGAAACCTGATGAAGTTCAGCAAGGGCAAGTGTAGAGTTTTGCATTTGGGGAAGAGAAACCCCAAGTACCAGTACAGGTTGGGGGCTGACCTGCTGGAGAGCAGTGTAGGAGAAAGGGATCTGGGGGTCCTGTTAGACAGGAGGATGACCATGAGCCAGCAATGTGCCCTTGTGGCTAGGAAGGCCAATGGCATCCTGGGGTGCATTAGAAAGGGTGTGGTTAGTCAGTCAAGAGAGGTTCTCCTCCCCCTCTATTCTGCATTGGTGAGGACACATCTGGAGTATTGTGTCCAATTCTGGGCTCCTCAGTTCAAGAAGGACAGAGAACTGCTTGAAAGAGTCCAGCACAGAGCTACCAAAATGATTAAGGGAGTGGAACATCTCCCTTATGAGGAAAGGCTGAGGGAGCTGGGTCTCTTTAGCTTGGAGAAAAGGAGACTGAGGGGTGACCTCATCAATGTTTACAAATATGTAAGGGGTGAGTGCCAGGGAGATGGACTTAGACTTTTCTCAGTGATGACCAGTGACAGGACAAGGGGTAATGGGTGCAAATTGGAGCATAGGAGGTTCAAGGTGAATATCCAAAAATTTTTTTTTACTGTGAGAGTGACAGAGCACTGGAACAGGCTGCCCAGAGAGGTTGTGGAGTCTCCTTCACTGGAGACATTCAAAACCCACCTGGATGCCTTCCTGTGTGATGTACTCTAGGTGACCCTGCTCTGGCAGGGGGGGTTGGACTAGATGATCTTTCGAGGTCCCTTCCAACCCCTAGGATTCTATGATTCTATGATTTCATGCACATAGGTAAACACCATTTTTATTCTTCCATCAGAATTAACAGTTGCTATACTGAGTTACATGTACTTTTTCCATTAAAATAAAATTTTGGAAATTCATTATAAGTTATCTAGAACTGCGAACAGTTTTTGGAGCTGAACAAGAGAGTATATATCTGGCATTATAACCAGTCAGAAAGGAGATAACACTGATTTCCTTTAGTCTGAATTCTGTCAGCAATTAGAATATTGCAAGTATGATCGTTCATGGGTGGTTTTGCATTTATTTTCTAATGAGATTGAGTCTTGAGCACCCAAGATGGAACATGAAATAGTTGACAAAACTATTATCAGTTAACGTTTAAATGAATAAGTAGTGCCTCTGTTACAAAGATATTTTATTATATAAGAGAGATTATCACTTTAAATGTGTATGTACTTCTATAAATTGAACACATGTAAATAATCCTCAAGTATTTACTTTTTGTGAAGTCTTAAATTCTGTTGACCTGCGAGATAAACTACTGACCAAAGCAAAACTGAGGTCAATATTTTCTTCAAGAGGCAATAAAGCTCTCTGCTCACTGAAACACAGTCAATTAGTTGTAAAACCTACCTTAATGTAAAGGTAGCATGGCTATCGCAGACCCTGAAAAATAAACCTATCTCATGGGGATTTTTTTACTTTCCATTATATTGACTGTTTTACCAATGACGAACAAATAATTGTAATGAAAAAAAAAAACCACAAACAACAAAACCAAAGCCAAAACAAAACAGGGAGAATTCCATCAATGTGGTATTAATGGACTTGCACAATTGCATCTTAAATAATATTTTATAGAATGTTAAACTGATCTTCTATAATGGCAAAGTACCCACAGCTCTGCTATTTATGGCATTTGACTGGGGATAAGGCTCACAAATAATGTCGTGTAATCAAGACCTGGCTTAATCTGTTAGCTCCAGTCTTTGCCTGGTGCTCTGCTCAGTCAGCTTCTGAGGTTCCAAAATAAGCAATCGTTGATCTTTAGTTCTTGCTAAAAACTGTAGCAGTTCAGAAGCAGATCAGTGAACCACTTGACATCCCAGCTGCTGGAGAAGAGCATACCACACAATACGGAAACTTCCTGGGGTGCCTCAAACCAAACTGGAAGTGTGTGCTGGCACCAAGTTGAAGGGAAATTGCTGTCCTGCTATTTTGTCTAACTTCAGACACAGATTTCATTTTTATAACACTTTTTTCACTCAAACATGTGAATTTTTTGTGGAAGTCCTGGAATAAAATTTTCCTGGTATTCAACAGGTTTTTAGGGTGCTTTTGCAGCTTCTGAACTCCCATTGGAACTAAAATTTCTTGTCTGAGTTCTTACTGATGTCACCTTGAATTATTGTGATGTACATCCGTGCAGACAATAAGTGCCTTCTGTCCCATGAACTCTGCGACAAATGCGGAAATATCTCAGACGTTACCAGATTCTATATATAGTCAGCTGCTGTTTATGGGTACATGATGGTAGTAAAAGGATGAAGTTTGACATTTTTGTGGCAGAAAAAAAAAAAAAAAAAAGATTTCCATCGTGTGGAAGAACTAATTTTACTTACTTGGTTGTTGAGGCTGAGTGACATCCCAAAAATTATCAATGATGTCTTCAAAGGTCTAATGCTGTGATGCTAGCAACAAATGAAACCAGCACATTTTTCTGTCTTTGATGGTACAGTAACTTGGGAGGGAAGTCATAGAAGACACAGAATTATTTTGATTGGAAAAGACCTTTGAGATCATCAGGCCCAAGCATTTATCTAACTCTGCCTAATCTGGTGCCAAACCACTTTTCAGAGCAACACATTCACACATCTTTTAAACGCCTCCAGGTTTGGTGATTCAACTACCTCCCTGGGCTGCCTGTTCTAGTGCCTGACAATACTTTCAGTGAAACAGTGTCTTCTAATATGCAATGTCAGGTCCACTGCTTTAGCTTTCTCAATAGCAGGGCCCCAATGATTTAATGAAATAACCCATTCAGCATGGCTTACACTGATTAAATTCCAGCCTCACCTTGTGCTCTGCACTGGTAAGGCTCCACCTGAAATCCTGTGTTCAGTTTTGTTCCCCTCACTACAAGAAGGACACTGAAGTGCTGGAGCAAGTCCAGAAAAGGGCAGCAAAGCTGGTGCAGGGTCTAGAGCACAAGCCTTATGAGGAGTGGCTGAGGGAACTGGGGTTGTTTAGCCTGGAGAAAATGTGGCTGAAGGGAGTCCTCATCTTTATCTACAGCTACCTGAAAGAAGGTTGTAATGAGGTGGGTGTTGGTCTCTTCTCCCTAGTAATTAGTGATAGAATGAGAGGAAATGGCCTGGTGTTGTTCCCGGGGAGATTTAGATTGGATATTAGAAGAAACTTCTTCACTGAAAGTATTGTCAGGCACAGGAACAGAGAGGTGGTTGAATCACCAAACCTGGAGGTGTTTAAAAGACATGTTGCTCTAGGACATGGTTTAGCACCAGATTAGGCAGAGTAAGATTAATACTTGGGCCTGATGATCTTAAAGGTCTTTTCCAATCAAAACAATTCTGTGTGATTCTGTGATTTTGTGACTCACTAGACTGTGTCCTTTTTCAAGGCCTTTTTCACACAAATGAACACTTAGTGTATATACTTTAAAATTTGCATTGCTGAATGTATAGTGCATATAAATAATTAACTTTCTAACACTTAGCTTGTGTATTTATTTTATTGTATTATTTATTTTTTTGTGTATTTATTTTATTGTGTCCCTTCCAACCCCTAGGATTCTATGATTCTATGATTTAAACTAAAGGTTGTAAAGTCAGTAATACTTGAAGAATTTTAAAAATCTGGATGTTTTTCTGACCTGATCCTCTTCTTTTTATGATTTTTCACACAGGTTCATGCAGGAACTTCACGTTCTGTAAGATAAAAACTAATATAATCTGCAGGACAAAAAAAAAAAAAAAATTAAGAAAAAATAGCTGCTTTTCCATTACAGCTTTCCTTAAGAGTAGTGGACATGGTTCAAAGTGCAATAATTTTTATTGGATTAGCAAATAAATTATAATAGAAAAGCTTTTTAGGACTGAGAATAGAAACAGGAACTGCAGAAGTCTGTAAAGTTATAATTGGTTTGTCTAATTAAATCAGATAGTAAAATATTGGATGTCACAACCTCTTCTATAGACTGGCTATTAAACCGCCATTTTTTATGGGATTTATATTCTGATGAGATGAGATTCATCTCACCAAACATTAAATATCTACTTTGTAGCATTCTACATCAGAGATAGTCACCCTAATGTCCCCTTATATCAGTGATAAAAAAGACAATTTAGAGTTCAATTAATTTGATTTATTTGGGTTGCTTGCTTCGACACGAGATGAATAGCACCCAAGAAGAACAAGTTTTTCTCTGTAGATTATAAAAAAACTCATGGCGGGGGGAAAAAAAAATGTCAGATATTTATGTCTAAATTGTGCAGCTCTGAGTTTGGGTAAGATCATTTGCATGGTCCACAGAACATAATTTTTATAAAGCTTATTTATTTCAGTTACTGAATCACTCATCGGTGAATAATGGTTTGTTTGAATTTAAATAGTTTATTTGAAAGAAAGCTATAATAACATGGAAAGGTTTTGATTTAATTTGTTGTTTGCTTTTCAAGACAATCTTTAACAGTGTTTAAAATATTTCTGCTATTATTCCATGCCTACAGAGATGCAATAGAATATGTATTTTCATTTCAGTGTATACAGCACAAGAAAACCTTCTATTGATGCCTTCGAGCTTTCTAATCACAGTCAGGAAATATATCTGGGAGACTTCATTATTCTTTTCACATTGGAATCTCGAAGTGTCTGAATAGAATTCGCTTCCAATAGCACGGAGCAGAGCTCTTTAAAATCAGTTGCTCAACCTCAGTGACTTCTCTGGTTACCATCTAGTAACAATAAAAGGAGTTGCCAATGCAAATTTAGCAGGTATTCCTCAACCTTTGAAGGTCATGATCCACAGATGATGAGAGTGACTGGCTGGAAAGAAAGGGAATGACTAAAGAGCACTTCAGAGACACTCAGTGATTTGATGGTGATCAGGACAAAGTAAATATGTATTATTTACTTACCTGCAGAATGGGAGGGAAAAAGTCCACTCTGAATTTTGTTGATTTTGTATATAAAATTTCAAACGTGAAGGTACAAGAAAAAAAGAAACAAATTTTGTAAGAAAAAAGACAAAATATTTGAGAGGTATTTCAAATATTATCTTTCAGGTCTCTTCCAACCCAAACTATTCTATGATTCTATGGTTATTTTCTTTATGTTAAAAAATTACATTATTAATGAAGACAAAGAAACAAACAGGCTAGAAAACAAAGATTTCCAACACATTTCTGAGCCTCAAAGTAACATTTCCACTGTAAAATGATCATTCAGAAGAAAATTAGGGGAGAGTTCTCATGAAGCTTAAGTTAATCTGAGCAGTATGGGAAATGTCTAGCAGCTTTCATCAGGAAAGACAACTCATTCTTTTGTAGGACACATAAAATCTTGCTACAAAATAATTCATTTCACATGAAACCAGAAACTGAGCTATTAGTCTTGTAGCAAAATTTTGGACCAGGAATATTTAATATCCCTTAAACAAGAAAACAAATTAAGTGTTTCATAAAAGTAAAAAAAGCAGCAGTATTGCAAATGTGTTTCTGTCTGCAGATGAAATAATACTGGAAAAGTGAAATTAATTAGCTGCATTCATTAAATAGAATTTTAAAAATCAGGTCACTCAGTCAAGTGACTGCCACTGTAAAAAAATATTCCAAATATTCTCAGCTGTTTCTTTTGGAAATATGATTTATGATTCAAAAAACATTCTGCTCTCTTTCACCTGTGGAAATTTTTCTCTGTGTCTGTAGCATGGAGGAGCCATTATGTGATGATATTTACCACAGCTAGGTAGTTACTATAATTCCCATATTAGAGTGGAAATGATAGTAAATTTTGTATAAGTGATAAACATCGAGACTGCACCCACTGTTTCTTCCTATATCTCACTTTCTAGACTTTCTAGGCTTGTGCTACAGGCATAAAAAAGAATGACATGAGGAGACTGCTATGGTAGCAGAAGCTATTCTTAGCTAGTCAGCACTGTCTGCAGAAACAGACAGATTCACTTTGATTGCCACTCAGTAGGACTGAAGGTAGAAGTCATATGTAAATAGATGGGCTAGAAATGGATGTCTGTATTCATTAATCTTTCATTAGACTCAATCTCAAAATTACCCAAAGGTTTTACAAGGACTTTTCAAACTCTAATTTGGCCCCTGGCCTTTAAGCAAAATGAAAGCTATTGATTGATGCTCTGGCCAGGATGCAAATGAGCCCATCAGTTACTGAATTAGGCTTTATTGGTTTAGATGCACCTTCTTGTATCTGAACATGAAAGCTACTTGGAAATGAAAATTCTTATACAGCTTCATAATAAGGCTAATGCTGTGTTAAATTAACTAATATAGCCTCAGTAAAAGCAAAATTTTATTCTTTTATTTCCAGAAATTTACAAAATATTTCTTTACTGCCCTTTAAAATGAGAAAAAACCCAACATTTTTAAACAAATACATATTTTCCTAGTAAAATTTTAAAATGCTACTTTTTTTTTGTGTTTCACAACCCTGAAAAGCACAGATTTATGGATTTAATAGATCTTACATTCATATTTCTTATGGAATGAGCCATACTCCTAAAGTAAATATTGCTGTGCCCTCTACTATAAGAGGAGAAAATGTTTTCAGATTTGAAGCAGCAGGTTAATTATTTAGGCATTTTCTGTGGTAGTGTGTTAGAGTTTTTTTTAATTATATTTTTTTGAGGACTTACTGTTCCTTTGGCTTTACTCCATTTTAATAGCCTAGGAGGAAAAAAACCCTGAAAATGGACCTGGAGTCCCAGTCCCTCTTAGTAGGAGAAGGTCTAACTCTCCTTCTCTTAACACTGTCCAGCCACCACTCTCCAGGCTTATTTCACTGGCAAATCAACTACAGTGGAAAAAGAAGTGCAAGAGAAACCAAGTGAAAGAGATTTTGAGCTCTAACTAAGAGAAGGAAAGACAAGTTACTTGACATTTATTTGACATTTATTTGACAATGGTCAAAAGGTGTCAGGAATGATCACAGAGATTATAACCTTCTACAGCTTTCATGTCATCTGAATATCCTGGATGCCAGAGGAGAGCTAGTCAGTCCTTGAGTGGGTGTTATTTCTCATACTGTGACTCTTAAATCCCTGGCTGCATAGACAGGGAAGGAAGGATGGACACAAAATAGTTCAGCATCAAATGTCATCCCTGACTAGCTGTGAGATTCAGTAACCCTGAATCTGAATTCAGATCTTCACATCTTAGAGAAATTTTCTAATGCCTAAGATAGTAGTAATAATCAGGACTATAACCACATTTTCAGACATCTTCAGTGACTTACTGCAGGGATTATCCTCCATGAACTGGATACAACAACACCCATTTGCCCAGAGCTAGCACGTGAGGACAGCTACAGAGAGCACTCTGGTATTTTAAGCTAACCATGGAGATACTTCCTCATGTGAGGAGCCAATAAATACAGAAATTGGGTTGTTATCAGGAATATGGACAGTTTTGGAATTATTGTTGTAGACAAATGCTATAAAAAAGTGACGTTACCTAAACAGGCTTTGAACCAGATCTAAGCTCTTCCTGTGACTCTGAAAACTCATTACTGCACAAATGTTAAATACCGTTGCATTTAAAATTTCCTAGATGCCCTTGTTTGTGACCTTGAGCTTTGCCAGGCAAGTGAAAAATGGATAAATGTACCTTTTCTTGACATGACTGAACAAGTCAGAACCTATTTCAAGTCTTATTAGGACTTTCAAAATATGGTGATGCTTCCTCAGTACATAACAGCTTAACTGGGCTATGGGGCAGTTGCAGGTGGTCTCATCTCTCCAGCTGAATCTGCATCAATATGCTTTGAAAAAAACAAGAGAATTAATGTCTTGCCTGCTGGAGAGTGCAAGGAAGAGCATGACTTCGGAAGGGAGAAATTCTTCTGCAAGGAGAAAGGATCAACTGCTAGTACCTGTTGTAGGCACTGCATGTGTTTGATCCAGTAATTTGCTGACATGATACTTAGGTAAAGCCTGGGACTCATCATAATTCACAACACTGGGCAAAGGTACAGCCTGCAGCTTCAGTCAATGTTATTGTTAAGTCCTGTGAGAGCATAAGAAATCCATGAAGACAAAAAAGCATTGAATAAAATATCAAAGGCAATAAACCAGACATTATTTGCACTCTGATTTTCTCTTTCTTTTAACCACAATTTGCTGCCTAAAAAGTAGTTGAACCTTATCTGATTAGAAAAACGTTATTGGCCTCAGTACCAAGGACAAAGTTGGGGGGATATGTAATATACATTTTTAAGCCACAGACATATAATTGGGTCAACACTTGACAGGTCAGACTCTTCAGTATTAAGCAACTGTTAAAATCTAACACAGTCCCTGAAAGTAATATACCTCTGGTCCAAAAAAAGTATATTTACCTCTGGCTGAAGTGCATTTTCACATGCCCAACTGTGCACATGTGAGCACACACACACCATACAGCTTGCTCCAGTCTAGAACCCCAAGTCTCTCTTCTGTCCCGTGTTGAGGACAGTTACTGATTATCTATGAGTTGTAGACAAGCTAACAACAAATGATCATTTCTTATAATTCTTCTTAAAGAAATTAGAGTATGAATTGGAGAAAAGGGCCAGTAGGTACTAATTGAAATTCAACAAGGATAAATGCAAATGTCTTTTCCTGGGAAGACAGAGGCCCTTCACAGAATCGAAGAATCATTGGAGTTGGAAGGGACCTCTAGAGATCATCTAGTCCAACCCCCCTGCTAAAGCAGGAGCTTTACCTAGAGCACATTACACAGAACTGCACCCAGGTGGGTTTTCAGTATCTCCAGAGAAGGAGATTTCACAACCTCTCTGGGCAGCCTGTTTCAGTGCTCTGTCACCCTCACAATTAAGAAGTTTTTCCTCATGTTCAGATGAAACTTCATGTGTTCCAGCTTGCATCCTTTGCCCCTCATCCTGTCATCAGGCACTACTGAAAAGAATCTGTCTCCAACAACACAGTCTGGGAAGTGATGACTGGGTAGCAGCTCTGTAAAAAACTGTCCTGGGATCCTGGGGGAAAGTGGGATGAGCATGAAGAAATAGTAGCCTGGTAAAAAGAGGTCAACAGCCTCCCAGGCTATATTAACAGGAACAGAGCCAGCACACTGAGGAAAGTGATTATCCACATTTAGAGTATCATGTCCAGCTTTGAGTCCCCTTGTACAATACAGATATTGATAAAATAGACCATGTTCAGTGGAAGTCTATGAAGATGTTGGGGTGCTGGAGAATTTTTCCTGTGACTGAGGAAGTTGGGCTTGTCCAGACAGGAAAAGAGATGGCTTTGGGAAGACAAAACTCCTACCAGAAAGCCACCAGGAACACCAAGTTAGGCACGGTGGGGCATGGCAGAAAGGCAAGAGACAACAGACATAAATTGAAGCAAGATAAGTTCAGAACGAATGTAAACTTTTTCCTCATAAGGACTGTCCAACATTGGAAGAAGCATCCTAGAGAGGCTGTGCAGGCCTTCCCCATCCCTGAAGATGTTCAAGACACAACTGGATAAACTCCTGAATTGTCTGTCTTTGGCTTCAAGCTGACCCTGCTTGGAGGAGGAGGAGGCTGGATCAGAGGCCTCCTGAGGTCCTGTCCAACCTGACCTATTCTAAGATCCTAAAATGGAGGAGTAGAAGATAAGAAAATAAAATCAATCTTAAAAGTGATTTTACTTTTTTATAATTTGGAAAGTAAACTCAATAATTATAGCACAAGTTAGAGTCCTGACCATCCCAAGGCCAGTCTAAATGTTGGGCATTATCTATGGTAACAATTTTGCACAATAACATAAAGCTTGGAACATTAAAGCTGATAAAGAGAAGAAAGAAAAAACTAGAGGGAATGAGAGACTTTTTTTTTTTTTTTTTAATCTGAGGAAATTAAAATAAGTTAGTAAGTTTTAATTATATTTTCATGGAAAAGCATTATTGGTAACTTGCTACAGCAGACCAGGGAGCAATATTCATTTTACCTAATGTAATAGCTTACTGATCTGAAATTATTTTGGGTCAATGTTTTTACGTTTTTGTCTGAAAACTAGAATGTTTTATTTTTCAGATGTCAGCTATTAAAAAGTAAAGTTAACTAAAACTCGTCAGTATTTTACAAGAACTGAGTTTACTGAAACTTCAGTTTTCCACTGAAAGAGAATCTGATAAAAATTTTCAAGCAATTATTTTTAACACTCAGTTCAGGATTTAGGTTCCTCAAAAGCTTAAAGAAAGTGGGACCTTAAATGTTGGTAACAGAAACTTTCAAGTATTTCAACTTAGTTCTCAGTGAATAATCTTTCTTTTGTTTTTGTTTTTGTTTTAATCTATGCACATTTACTTCTGTTAAATTCAGTATTTTCAAATCCAACAAAGAAGCAGGAAAGGTGTTGTTTGTTGGGTGTTTCAAATTGATTTTGGCTTGAAATTACTAAGAGAAAACAGTAGAGCTGGAGTAATACAGATTAAAACTATTCCTATTGTGATTCCAAAAGCCAGACTTAGAATCACTGTAATTTAGTAAAGTCAAACATTCACTAAATGAATGCAAGGGAACACAAAGCACAGTAATATTTGGCAATATATTGCTGGTGATTTTATGGTGCTTCTACTTCTTTATTTTCAAATGCTGAAGAAAAAAGAGTTCACAATGAACAAAACAAAACAAAACAAAAAGCTGAAGTTTGTGATACATTAAGAACAGCATTGGACTTAGAGAACTCTCTGTATATTAAAATAACTAAGTGGAAACTATCTTTATGGCATGAAGCATGGGGATTTTTTCTTAGAAGTATCTGCTATCCAGCAGTTAGATGTTAATATTTTTGATCTTGGTACGGTCTTATTTAAAAGGCAGCTTACCTGAAATCAGATGGCTTTGCAAATTTTTGCCACCTGAAGTTATTTTTCTTTGGTTGAAAAAACAATTCTGTTGAGCAATTAAAAACATCTGAGTGGTGCTATGTTTCCAACCTACCTTAAATGCTAAAGTGATCCAAACTGCTGCCATGAACTTCAGACAAGAAAAAAAGTTTACCCTAAAGGGACATATACAGTACTTATGAGATTATTTCCTCATTGTTTAACCTTCAGATCTTAATATGACAAAAATATCATGGCTATAAAAACTGACTGTTGCTCATGATACTCATCAGACTTTCTCACATAGGGTAGCAGAAGCTGGTAGAGTTGGGTTCCTGTTCTGTACCTGTCCTTTGGAAAGCTCTGGTTTGCAGAGTTGTCAAGCTGGCATCCTTCCACAGTGCTCAAAATTCATTTTGGCTCTTGGGTGTGTTTTTCTGTTAATCAGCTGCCAATGCATTGTATAAATCTTTCCAGCCTATTTTATATAAAAGTTTCCAGTCTAGCAAAGCAGGGCTCTATAGGCTATTTCCAGACTTACTGTCTCAGTTGTGTTGGCAGGTTCCCAAGCTGTGGACACTGAGTGGCAGAAAGCTTGTGCACAGAAGGGAGGTGAAGGGAAGAGGAGGGGAAAACTGAAGTATGAGGTAGCTATTACCACTGCAGAAGAAAGAGCTAAATTCAAGGGAGTTGGCATAACCTTGAAAATGGGTTAGGACCATGTGAGAACAGGATGGAGCAAAGGAGTTTGGGACAATCAGTAGCCAAGGAAGGACTTTTCAAGGTGCTAGTCCACTCTTCCTTCCCAGCACTGTCAAAGAGGGGAGGTGGTAATGCCACCATCTATCTCCCTTATCTCTGGAGATTAATCCTTCCTTGGCAGTCACTTCCAGAGCCAGAAGCAAAAGGTAGCAAAGAGATCACTGCATCCAGTGCCAGATATCTTGGCAATCTGTTGAAAAGATTAGGTAAAATTCCTGTGCAGAATACACTGCAGAGGCTGAAGCCATAATTTTTTGCTTGTGTTCTCTTAAATTACTCTATATAACAGTCTGTTACAGCTCTGTAAGAATGGCCAGCCCAAAAGGTGGCAGACAACTGCCTTGCACCTTCAGGTCTTCTGGACTTTCCATTATGAACAGGTTAGCATGTTTTGTTAGTTTGTCTGTTTAAAGTTTTATCTGTTTTAAGGAAACTGTTCCTTCACTTTTCCTGAATCAGAGTGTACACTCTCTCACCCATATCAGCACATACATGTGCACATCCCTTCTGGGGGAACAAAGACTGCATATGCCACAGAATAGAAAACTTGGATGATAAACTCAGAAAAGTAATATTCTGAATGTGTTTTATCTGTACACAAAAATCAAGTTATAGTAACTGGGGACGTGCACCTAATGCTGCAGCTAAACAAATGTAAAATAGAGAATCCATAATTTAAAAACAGAAAACACAACTTCAGGACTTGTGCTGCCAAACTGAAACCATGTTAGCCAAATGACACAGAATACTGCTATGAAATAAATTTGCTCTGGCTGTTCAAATTTGTTTTAAAGTGTTGACAGATTATTGTTGTACTAACGAGTTTTGTGGTAGATCAGGTATCATGCTCTATACTGACTGAAGTTTTGCAAGCATAAAATGTAAAGCCTATACAAACAACAGTGTTTTTTTCTATTTTGAACAAAAATCTCCAGATCCAATAAAAAGAAAATTCTTATTGTTGAGCAATGCTACACTTAAACTGGCTGCAAGTTCTAACTGAACTGCCTGTTCTAGTGGGAGATGTCCCTGCCCATGCCGGGGAATTGGAACTCGATGATCTTTAAAGTCCTTTCCAACTCCAAACATTCTGTGACTGTGAACTGAAAGCTGCTCTGTTTAGGACTTTTTTTTTTTTTTTTTTTCCACTGAGTGGCTGGCATTGGTGTAATGAAAGCTGTTTAACAAAACTAGAATCTTCATAGAAACACAGTGTATGTATAGTTCAGTGTAAGTGGACAGTGTGTCTCCTCCTGCATACTCTTCTAGGTTGCAGCGTAATGTCAGCTTCGTCTGACTGATCCTAGCACAGCTGATTGTCATACGCCACACTTGGGTAAATCTCGGAGCTATGGCTGTGTTCCATGAGACAGAGATGTCAAGTGGAAAGCTACCTTTTGATCTGTGACTGAAGTGGAAGAAATAATAAAACTTTGGAGTGGAATTTTTTTTCTTTTTTTTTTTTTTTTCTTTTTCAGAACATTCATAAGCAGATTGAGAAACTTCAATTTAATTCTTTTAAATAACTTTAAAATAATTAATCAGCATTCTGTTGTGAATATCAATAATCCTGTTAAACATATTATATGTTGTTAGTTATTTACATAACTCACACGCTAATGTCTATTTCCTGATAGATTGATCTGTATAATGAAGCATCACAAATCAGGATATAGAAATTAGTAGAAATAATAAATGTTCCAGCAAACATTTTAGCTTACATTTGTATTTTTTTCCTAAATATGTTGTCTTAAAAGTTTTGATCCCTTGAATATTTTCTTAAATGAGAATGAAAATATGTAAACACAGCAGAAGTGACTTTTTCCTGACTCAGTAATCAGAGGATAAAGAGTAGAACACTCACAGAGGAGCTGTGGATAACCCTGCCAGCAAAACACATTTCATTGTCTTCTCAAAAGCTATATGTTCATTTTGACACCAGCAAGACAAGACAGTCCCCTTTACACTGGGCTAAATTCACAGCACAGAACTGTGCCTTATGAAGTCATATTAGCTAAGGAAGTAACTTATCATTTCAACAATGTAAAAGAAATATATTAAAACATCTTGACTTACAGGACAGGCCGGATTAGACACGAGGGCACTCCTAAAAATGATGGCACATTGAGGTAACAATAAACTATATGTCAGAGAACAGTCCAGTAGATTCATTGCAGCTATGGGGTTTGCAGAACTCCCATATTTCAGTTTCTTTCAACAAAAGAATAGGTACCATCTCACTAAATGCTCCAACCTGTAAGTTTAATACACCTCGAACCTTGTGGATTTGTACATTACTCAGTAGATATGCCCCAGGTGAGGAGGGACCAAGGAAGACTGAGTAGCGACTTAGACTGTTCTTGTTATAAGTTGTAAATTTCTTGAAGATGCCACTCAAAAACTTGCTCACTCCCTTTTTGTCACCTCTCTTAAGAAGTTTACATCTTGGATACTCTATTTCTTGTATTATGTTCTGGATACTTTTATATTATTTTGTTTTATTAAGAAATTGTAGTGGGTAAATTGACATGCTACTATATATTCCTTTATTAAATTCTGGAGTTCAATCTAATTTGCAGTTCTGTATCATCATTGAAAATATTTTCTGTTCATTCTTATTTGTACTCTGAGTATGTGGTTATATGGGCTTTCTGTGCTTTTGATGAGTACTGTATAAGTGTCAGAGCTGCTTCATTTCCTGCTCAACTGTAGGTCTGGGAACTACAGACACAAAATATAAAGGTTTGATTCTGTAGTGGTACCAAGGATCTTGGGCTTGCAAACTCTATTCTTCACTTTTTAAAAAAGAGAATATGCATTTTTCTGTAGAGAACATACAGAGCTTTACAAAAGCAAGTAGGACCAGAGCCCAACTAAACTGTGCTTCTTTTATTTAAGCATCACAACCTGCTGCCATGAATTTAAATCTCTACTGAACATTCAATCCTACAAAGAATGCAGAGTTGCACATGTCACTGAGTTTGTCTTGGAGAGAAGCTTGGTATTAAATGAAGATTCTTTTCATGATCTTCCACACAGGGAGGAAAAATATTTTGTGGTAGTTCAATCAGAGATGAATGGATCAAATCAGTATTAAATACTGAAAATACAGAAAAAAAATTACTCTGCTGCCTCAGTAAGGAAACACAGCAGCTTCCTTTTTTGCTTATTAGGGAGGAAAAAAAAAAAAAAAAGGCACATTTGATTTACAAACATTTTTGTTGTTTGAGGTCATGGATGATTTGCAAGGTACATGGAATTTGTGATCTCTGCGATACTGACACAGGTTCTTCTAAGTTTTAATTTCTGACATCAGAAATAAGTTTAATTCTGCACCATTTATGATCTTTTATTCAATGAACAACACTGCATGTGTGCCATGGAATATGTGCCTCTGAGTTTTAAGGGCTACTCACTGCTTAGTAACTTTTTTCATCATGGCATGAGAGTGATTTGGGGTAGGTATTTCTGCTTGCTAGATGGACATAAGGAAAACACAGGGAGCATGACTCCAGCAGATAAAACAGTAGATATTGAAGCTATAAGAATAATTTTTCATTTTTCAGGTCACTTCTAGGTGTTGGCTCTGATTTGCTTGCATGGTGTGTGGCTGCTCATTATGAGCAAAAAAAGAAATTCTAGCTAGACACCTGTCATTGACTACAGAAAAGAGGATGATGTCTAAGGCCCCTCTGCTAGGAGTCTGTAGACAGTCTATTCAGATTTGGAATTTCTATATCTGGATCTGTTGTTTTCTTGTGGGGTTTTGGGTTTGTTTTTTTTTGAGAGAGAGTTTCCCCACTACTTCCCATAAAGCACACAATTCATAAGTCATTGCTAGTTTGGGACAAATAGGATGTCTTGGCACTTACAGAACTACCCACTTCTATAAGGGCTTTTCAGAGCATGCATAACCCCATATTGTGCTTGGAGACTTGTTGAAGTAATACATCAGTAAGAAAAGATATTTCTCTGCAGTTCTGCATGCTTTGCATACTGTCAGGGCCACTTAAGCTCTCTCAACTGCAGCTCACCAGGTCAAACGTATGACTTGAATTTTCTACAGCTCCTGTGTGTATGCAGAAAGGGAAGTACTTGCATTTCCAGCTTTTTCTTATGCAGATAAATACCTTGCTATTCTTATCAGAATCTGATTAGTTTCTAATTCCTTTAAGGCTCATGAAGCCCACTGAGAGAAGTTATCCATCTACCAGCTGAACAGGTGCAGTTTGGTGATGGAATGTGTACCTGGATGGCAGTAAACTAGCCAGTAAGTTGTGAGTCATTTATAAAAAATACACACTTTTTCAACCTTATCATATGGTTCTTGCTAGATAGTTTCTGCAAGAGCCTATTGCTGCTGTATATGAGGTGACAAAAAGATGATACTAAGGCAGTAAGCTTCATTTGGATAGCAAGGTTGTGAAGAACATTGCAGAAAACTAACTGAAATCTCAAGTGGAGAAATCTCAACTGCATGTTCTCTATCTGCCTTCTGTCTTCCTAATGCAGCCCAGAGTACATATCCTTTCCCCAAAAGTGTACACGTGAATTCAGTCTGAAGTGTTTGGAGAAAGACTTGTGCTTGCTGGAATCCTAAAAGGACAGAAATTAAGAACACCTTCCAAACTTGGTGCTCTTGACATCCACACCAGCACATACTTTGTACTGTGGATTGTATTTACAAAACTGTCAGAAGAGAAGGATGTGCATGAGACTGAGACCTTGGATTTTGGCCCAGTGATAATTAAGTTACTAATAAAAGCTGTTTACTGAATCTGCTGTAGCTATTGCATTAGATAAAACTATATGGATGAACATAACTAGACAATAAGCTACATGGCTGATAGAAGCTCGAGATCTGGACCAAGGATGAACAGAAAAAAGCAAATGAGATCAGGTGATGAAAACAGAGGTATCAGCATATGGCAGGCATCAACAGACTTAATCTTTGAAGAATCACATTGCAAGCAAGTAAAAACACACAGCCATTAAAAAACATTGCTTGATATCTATTTTCTTCTGACCTATTAATTTACCCAGACACAGCAGAAGTGGGAAAACATTTTACATCAGTAGAAATCCAAACTTCAGGGCTTAGAAAACTGAGCTGACCCTGGCCTCAATGAAGATGTGAAAGAGTTTCTGACAGTAATAAATTTTAATTCCTTTTGTCTGGTGAAAGCAGAGGATACCACAAGGTTCCTCCTGTTTGTATGTGGAGGAGGACAGCTGGAAATTTGTGTCCATATGGATAATGAGATTCAGCTCCTCATCAGCCTAATGGTAACTCCAGCTGGAATGGTAACTGCATGTTTTGCACAGTTGTAAGAATCTTCATCTTATCCTGTAAAAAATCCAGGTTCTGGATTATGGGTACCTCCCTATGGCTACCAATGAATTATGGTTCTGGGTATGGCTACCTACCTTAATTAAGTATAAGACCATTTTCATAAACAAACAAGCAGACAAAACAAAGAAAGAAAAACCAAATAGTTTCATTTCAAGTCACAGTGGATTGACCATGTTCCATCTTCTGATTTATGGCTTCATCTTATCTGTTGTCACAAAAATGGTTAGAAGGCCAAATAGTGTCTGGAGAGCTGGGAGTTTACAAGAATTTGGCATTCAAAAAAAAAAAAAAGGTAGTAACGCCTTAGACATTGTTGTCCACTGATAGATGAAACAGCGTGTGTAAAGAGGGTTAGTTGTAGGGTAAGGGAACAGTAGAGTTCTTCTCTAGTTCCTGGAAAAACCCTAACTGTTCAGCAGAACAGCATGCAAGCCTCTTGAGGATATTGATAAGAGGGAATATGAAAATTAGGCACAAAGGTAATAATGAGGAGACTAAATTACACCATACAAGTAGACAGATGTAAATATAGCACAAACAATGGTCACTTTGATTTCATCTTGCTGTTACGTTGGGTCAAGGAGGCAATTTTAAGGTGGCTACATGGTGTATGTAAAGTACCAGTGACCATTTTTAATTTTTTTAGATTAATTTTTTTAAAAGAGTTGATCTTCTGAACCAAGTAACAGACTACATTTTGAACTATCGATCACGTTTTCGAGGAATAGATGCAATTCAATCTTTTGTTGCTATATATAAAAAAAAGACAGGTAAACAGTAATATTAAGCTGTAGGCATTGTTACTTGACAGCATCTAAAAATGGGAACATTAGTGGCTTGGACTGAAGCTAAATGTGATTAATAGATCAAGTTTGGCTTTTAGAGATCACAACAAACCTCTTACAAGGAGGATTTTATTGCAATTATAAATTAAATACCCTACAACAAAGATTTTCAGGAATTTTGACTCTTATTTTTGATCACAGGTGTTCATGCAAATGAAACTAGAAGCAAAAGTAACATCATTTGGCACTTTTTTAATGCCCAAAGGTTTGTTCATTATTTTAACAGTTTTTCTTCTGTACCTACTGGCTGTATCAGGTTTGAAACTTCAACTCTTTTGTTGACAAAGGCTTTGCATATACTGGGACTCACACATACATTTTCTTATGCTCTAATCCATAAGTCTGACTGAAAGATTGTTACAGTTATTAAGTCTGGGTATGAAATTCTAGTACAAAGAAGTTCGCATATGATATTTTGGATGCAGAAGAAAATCATACAAAATCTAGGTTAAAATGTTATTCTTTCTATATCTGACTGACAAAAAGGTGAGCTTTTCCATTTGTGAAGAAAAGCTTGATGTCAATTACAGAATATTTTGAATACTATAAGCACAAGTATTGGTTAGATGATTGAGCTGTAAGGGTGATTCTAATTAGTGCACATGTCCTACGTTTTTCATTTCAACTCTCTTTTTCTGCATAGTCCTTAGTTACTCAGGGAAGCAACTCAGACAACACAAAAGTAGTTGTCTTCTCCCATCATGTAGAATTATGAGAGAGGGAGAAGGGAAGTGCTCTGAACCATAGAGCTCCCACAGTAGATGGTGCTTCATTCAAGCCTGAAAATGCAGTAAGAACATAATAAGCACCATGGCTAATGAGGCTTTTACAAATAGTTCACTTTTAGAAAGCAGGTATTTACAGTGATACTTTGAGAATCATCATACCATCAGTTTCTTCTTACAGAAGACAATAATCTATGTTTTCCATCAAACATTGTCCTTCAGGAAAAAGACAGTTAAGGTGGTTTAGTTAAATGTAGTGGAAGATGTTCAGCCTTTGAGTACCATCAGGTTTAGAAAGATCACACAATGAACCATGATGATGCTATGGGCACAGGGAAAGAAAAGTTACAATATTTTTCCTAACTTGATTACTCAAAGGAGAAGTTACCTCAATATTACCTTGGAGACACATTTCAAAGTAGTATGTTTTCTCTGCCCACTGAGCTTCAAGATGTTAGGAAGAAGAAATGTTTGTTTTCCTGTTGGGTATGTCAAAGAAATTGGTGTATGAAATGTGGTGGTTTGCTGTGGCAATCACTTCGAAGGCTGGAGAACTGTGAAGTGTTAGTCATCTCAGCCCTGTGAGTACGTGGTACTTGGCACCTTTACCTCAGTGTCACGATCCGTGACCTATTATATCTCCTTATTGGAGTGTATTAACTTATCAGGATTTGCTGAGAGATCCACACGTGGATATCGCCTCACACAGAGGATACAGGAACTTATGTCCCGACTTTTTTGAGTGAATAACTCGCTCAGTGCTTACTAAATTTCTAACAACAGCAAGGTTTATTGTGGGGAAAACAAAGCAATTTGGGGCAGGAGGTTCAAAAGGAGTGATTACAACACATTAAACATATATGGGTACACCTTAGTTACACATCTTATTCACGTGAGGGAAGCAGAGGGGAGGGATTTGCCCGAATGGCTGGATTATATTTTCCCCTATAAGCTGGGGTAGCCGGAATTGTCTCACCACGGCAGTGCAGGTAGGATGAGCTGGGTAGCAAAGAAGCTGCGGGCACTCCAAGCGCAGGTCGCCCCCCCCCACCACAAAGCGGCGGCAGTCGGTGCGCGGCTCCGGGACCGTAGGTGTGCAGACGCTGGAAACGCGGCGGTTTCAGCGGCGCTGGGACTTTTGGCAGCAGCGGCGGCGGGCAGGCAAGCGGCAGCAGCGAGCGGGCAGGCTCTGCAGCGGGCGGCTCCCAGCAGGAACGGCAGGCAGCAGGGCAGCAGAGCGGGCTGGCAGGCAGCTCCCAGCAGCGGGGACGGGCGGCAGCGCGCGGCAGGAACAATGGCGGCGGCAGGCTGTGAGTGTAGACGACCGCCTCGAACACACGAGGAGAGAGCGAGAGAGAGAGAGAGAGGGGCGTGGCGCCCTGCCTCTCTCATGGGGTTCTTCGGCGCCAGTTTTGCATTTCTGGGCTTTTCAGCCAATCAGACGGGACCTAGTCCTGCCCCTGCTTCCGGCCACGGCTCCTCCCCTGCAGCAGCTGCTCCCCCCCCCCATACACACCCCGAGGGGGTTCAGCGCCGTGTGGAGACACCATTTTAAGTCAGTTTTGTCAGCTGACTCAAAGGACATTTCATGTTCGTGTAAGGAAATACCTGGTCCTTCACACTCAGTATGAAGTTTAAATCTAGGAATTGCAAGAATAAATTATCTTTGTCTTGGAGTCTATCTAAAACCAAATGTTGAATGAAACAGTTAAAGCATTTTCCACTTCCTCTTTTGATGAAAACATGTAGGTGTATCATGCGTATTGAAGTATATTATATATTTTATACTAGTTCTTAAATTGTTTTATTTTGACTTACTTTATTTGTTCTGAACCTGTTAAAATGGGAATAAAAACGTTTAAGAATCCTCCCATGCCTATTTTGTACATAAGAGGAAAAGAAATCTTATTTTTAAAGGTCTCTTGCAAATAACTTTTAACACCATTTGGCTTTTCTTATTTTAAACTACTTCCTTTTAGTTACTCTTATGATTGCTATTGTTATATGTGAATCCAGCAAAATATGTGCTAATAGAAGCCACAGATTCTTGCCTTAATGGGGAGATATGTCAAAGCAAACAAGACATTGACTTTACTCATGCCTGAAAAATGCCACCATAATAATGCTATTTATTCTCAAAGAAGTAGCTTGTCTCCTGTCTGATTTATTTTTTTTCTCCACTCATGGGCCACTTGTAAGTTTCATGGAACATCACAAGTTTGGGCCTTCTGAGGACTTCCTAATGACCTTCATAAAGGAAAATGGAATGAGGAAATGATATCTCACATAAAAACATAAAATAAGCTTTCTTAGGGCATTTTAATGTGCCTTGTGAAGGAACAGTATGGCTTATAGTTCACCTTTATATAGCATCTTTTGCTAAGTAAAGAGTAATTAAGTTGGGCTCAAGCAAAATCTTTACCAAAGATCAGACTATCTGGGCTGGCACTGCTGGTCAATGTTTACATTACAAAACTATGGGGGCCAAGTGAAGAAACATGCAGGGATGAGGAAACATATCAGGCCCATGCCTTTTTAATATGTACCCATTAAAAATACATTGTTGTTTTAGAAAGGTCATCTGCTTTCCTCTGAAACATTTGCCTTACACATATAAAATGCGTTCTAGTATCAGATTTGCCAAATCTTAATGTTGGGAGTGTAAGTAATAAGTAGGTTAGATGGCTAACCTACTTCAATATTTTGGGTTTTTTTTTAATGTCTTTTATCTTCTAAAAATTCTCATTTGGATTCTACTTCCATATCTCTGTAGTAATCCTACTGTTTTATAAATAAAAGTACAGTGTTTGGACTTACTTGTATCTCATACTCACTGCTGAAATGTCCAGAGTGTCTTAAATAGTTTTAGACAAAAAGAATAGCATGTGATAAAATTTACCTTTAAAAATATTATTTATTGTTTCTGGTATAAATCTCTGTTTGCCTTATGGCAAAATTACGGATTATTCAAGGTGCATCTTGTGTTGGAGGAAAAAAAAAAAATAACACCTGGAAAAACAAATCTGTAAAAAAATATTAACAGCAAAATACATTATTAAGTATTTCTTTATTGTGACAATTCTCTTCAGAAAACAAACAAACAAACAAACAAAACCACAAAAAAACCAACCAAACCAAACAAACAAAACAACAACAAAACATAAAAACCCAACCAAAATCAACACCAAAACCTCTCACACCTAAGCTTCTGGGAAATAATATATTTTTCATTGTTTTGCAGACCAAAACCATGACTAGATTTAGCTATTGAAATCTCCTTTAGTGAGAGTGCCACTGTCTAGACAAAGCTCTTGCGGGGAGATGGGAGTCACCTCCCTGAAGACAGCTCGGTGTGGCAATGCTGCTGCCGGCCAGGAGCCCTGACCTTGCTGCCTTTCTAAATGCTCTGCGGTTTCTCAGCCTAATTGCACTTGAAGCAGAGAAACTGATGTGTTCCATGAGACATGTGCAGAGAACTAATTGAATTATTTAAATGAAATTTCTATAAGTACTGGACAGATATGCAGGAATTTTTTTTTTCTTCCTTTCTTTCTTTTTAAAATTGAATAGCATGTAATCTTTGGTCATTTTTCCTAGTTTTGAGTATCTAATGATCAAATTCTACTGTGGCTATCAGCTAAAAAGTCTAAAATAAATGTGTGACCTTGACATTAAGAGATCTACAGCAAATGCAGGTGAAAAGGCTGGAGGAATATATCCACAACTTTTTTTAAAATTATTATTTTGTTTGTTTGTTTGTTTTAAATAATACAGATTTCTATTGACTGGGAGTTAGAAAGAGACGACATCATTCCTTTCCAGGTTTTTACAATAACCCTAAGTATGTAAAGACAGCAACAGTAGCAAGTTTTACAATACTAAGAAGAGACCAAAAGACATTGCTCTTCCAATACATTTTAGCTAGAAATGTGACATGTGGCTTTTGACATGAGGAAGAAAATAGGCCAACGTGTTATGCATATGATTGAGCAAGGCAAAACCTCAAGCTTTGAAGGAATGCTTTTATAATATAAATCAGGAAAATAACCTAATTTACTACTATACTAATGTAATTGTAGGGTCTTAAATTAATGGCAATTAATATAATCTGGAAACATTAGTGCTAGGAATGCCACAATCAGTGGAATTATTGGTAAGCATTAATTTTATTTCTCTTATTGCACAACAGTTCCAAGACATATAGGTAATATTCCTGAAAATAAGCTTTCAAACTCTCCAAACACCCAGTTTCTCTGTGCTTGCTCTTTACCAGCAGCAGGGGCACACCTGAGGTGCACTTAGCTGCAAGTGTGCATCAGATTAAATCATTGAACATTTAAAAATCATAACTTCTTGACAATTGTTAGCTGTGGCCCCACCGATTTTGCAGACAAGCTAATAGCCACAAATTGCACTTCAACCACTCTATAATATTTCAGGTAGCCATTGTAGTAAAAATACTCTTTTGCCAGTGAAACTGCCTGGTGGTTGTCAACAGGAAATCCCAGGACAGACAAGGCTTGATTTGGTCATAGATTATAGAAAAGCTTTCTGAACTTCCCATTATGATCTCCTATCTCCTGGAGAAAGGAAGAGTATGTCCTCCCCTGGCTCTGTTCAGCAGCATGGAGCAGATCTTTTTTCTGCACTGACTGGAGCATCCATGAAAATGTTCCTGAACCAATTGATCAGTCAGCTACCACAGACAGTGGAATTACTACTAAAAGAAGATAGTCTAATGACAGTAGCTAATGAAAACCTAAAGAATGAACCTAGTACTCAGTATTTGTTGAATGACGGGAAAAATGTGGCTTTCCTGCTTTTGTAACACTTAGGAGGGATGGCGGGCTATGGCACTCACTGAGACTCCACTCAGATCATGCCAATGTGATAAGGGGAGAAATAGTGAGAGTATCTTGTTGAAATCATGCCCTTCTCTGCCAGTATTACGATTTTTGGCAAACATAATAACTGTTTGTCAACTCTTTAAACACAGTAAAAAAATACAGCTCAAACAGCACTCAAATTACTTTTAAAAATTAAAAAGGAAATATATGTGGACCTATATGCTGGGGATGGGCAGTAGGGGACAATAGACAGAAGCTGAGAGAGAAAGGATATTTGGGTAAAGTTGTTCCAAATTTCCCTAAGCTGAGAGAAGTTCAAGAAGAAAAGAGAGGTGACAAGAGAAGAGGAGAATGGAATGGAAAAGGGAAAATTAGGTCATACCTTCAAGGACAGATGAAATCTAGGAATGTAACAATTTTTGGGCCATATCTGTCCTTCCTCATGAAAACGAGCAATAAACGTCCCTGCCTTTCCAGCTGTCTCTTGGACTCCCTGTATACGTCCCGAAGGAAGCTGCCATCAGACCCATTCCTTCTTCCTGGAAATGAGTGCCCTGTGCCACTGAGGGCAGAAAAAGTCCTCTCCTTTCTCCTTGTCTGACCTCCTAGGGCTTTTACCTCTGTCTTCAGAGGCAGGTGGGAAATGGGAGAAGGAGGGAGAAGGAGAACTGCACCTTTCCACTGCCCCTTGGGTATTCTCTGGGGTTAGGAGCTGAGGCTCTAGCGACAGAGTTCTCTGGTGCACTTAAATTTGCCCAAGTCTTTCTCTCTTTTACGAGGGTAATGACATCTGTGACATAAGTATAAGATGTAAACAACCACCAAGCTTCACTGTGCTAGCTGCTAACAGCAGGCCTGAGGGGATCACAGATTGCAAGCTCCTGCCCCTAGGCAAGGAGCATGAGACCCACCAAGGTGAATGGAGCCGTTTACACCTCTCAGAGCTGCATTGTTCCTCGCTATACCCACCCCCAGGAGATGTTTTTATTCGTGAGAAACTCCTGCTGAGAAGATTGAAGCACTTTACACCTACTGGAGAAGCTCTCTTTAAGCGTTGGTTCTTCCCGACTGTCTAGGTGCTCTGCAGTAGCACGTAAGTACTTCGACTGCCTTAAAATTGGGATGACTCCTCATGGCGCTGGAGAGACTAGTGAGTTATTGAAACCTCCTCCCTCTCATTTTCAAGTATTTGAGTGTCGCTTGTCTTAACCATCTGGAAAGGCTCAAGATCCAGCTATGGAAATGAAATCTATGTTAACAAAATCATTTGCAATTGAGCTCTCAAGATAAAGAGACCTCCTTTTATAAATCTTTAGCTTTAACAATTTAAGAGGTAGTTAATCATTTTAAGGAAAAAAATTATAGCTTTTTTTTTTTCTGTTGTTGTTAAAGACCGAGTACTTATTTTCCTGTGTTTTCACATTTGCACCTGAACAGGAGCTTAGTGAATTAATGATATGCTAATGAGCCCTATTTCATTAATGTCACGAGGAAAAGAAATAAAAACAAAAACGAGGGATTTAATCTAATCACCCTGAAACCTGTCTAATCTAGGACAAACTGTCCTCAGTCTCCAATTCTACTCAAGAACTTTAGGTAGTGACATTACGTGATGGCTTTTCTGGGACATCAACTTTGTGCACTGTCACTCCATCAATACTCCTCACCCTGTGTTCACTACTTGATCATATGTAGCATGAGACCATGTGATTCTCTCTAACCTTCTGAGCTTTTCTGCTGTTGCTCAGTCTTTCCTTTCCTTAGGAGAAAAATGGGGACCAGATATACGACATTTATTTCTAAGTGTCACAGGGCAGGATGGCTCTAGTCAAATCTCAGGTCTTTTCCTGTTTTCCCCAGCCCCAACAGCTCACAAAGCTAACACAGATAAGGCAGATCTATATTTTTGTCTTTGCTTCTGCATCTACTTGCTTGGTATTTTTCTAACATTTAGTTTAATAGGCCTTCCCAAGTCCTTTAGAGACAGCCCTAGACAGGTCTGGGAGGGCTCTTGCTCTGATGTGCTGGTGCTGTGTACAACCAATAGGCATGCCTGCATTCCCTGGTCTTGATTGATTCCAGGCTATAGGGATGTAACTACCTGCCTCCAGCCCACTGATTTTTCTGAAAGCCAAGTTTGCTTTCCACATGTAAACACTTCCCTTGATGACAGCATTAATTTCTAGTCTGGCTAAGTGTAGATATATTGCTAACAGGAACAATAGCAATGGATAAGAAGCTGGAGAGAGAACCTGACAATGTGGTAGGCCTTGATTCTGTTTTTAAGAAGTGTAGATATAGAGAAAAAGAACACAGAATTTATATATCTGAAAAATAATAGGTTTTAGATGATATTAAGTTAATAATCAACTCTTTCAGTTCCAACAGGACCATGTAGGCATCTATGTGTGTGACAGACTAGTGGTTCTGCTATATAAAAAACCACAATGACAAAACCAAACCAAAACAAACAAAAAACCCCAGAAAAACACCCCAAAACATAATGAGATACAAAATTAGGCAGCGAAATATCTTCTCCACCAACTCTATTCCACCAGGGCAGTCCGTTACGCAGCTGGAAACAAAGACCCACCTTATACACCCACTTTTACCACTGTTTTCTGTTTTTGTGTGTCTTCTGGTTTAGCAGACCAACTGTACCTTGTACAATTTCCTGTGAGAAGTGATATGGTTGCTCTGACTGGCTTTTTTAGTTGCTGAGAGGGAGATTGGATCAGTTAACAACTATAAGTCATAGCTGTGAAGGAATAAAAATAAAGCAATGTGTACATGCCTAAAGTGAAAATAAGGTGCCTGTGTATGTAAGGTGGGCTAATTCCATTGGCTGCTCTTGTCCAAGGTTATCCTACATTATAAGCTGATGTAGATGGTTATTGAACAGATTGGGGCCATGTAGCAACACCAATCCCTCTGCTCACTAGCAATGTCAGAACAAGGGGGCAGTTGCCTCTAAAAGCCACTTACATATTAATCCACTCAACTGTTTTCTGCTTGTACATCTGGGGATGAGGCAGGATCAGACACTAGCTGTGACCTCACGTAATCCTACTTCAGTAGTGACACCCTTGCATAATGCAGAAGAATATTTGTGGTGTGAGGATCATATGTCAGAGCAGCACAGGGAGTCACAAGTTGGGTCAAGGAGTTTTTAAACAAGTGTAACTGGCACAGAGCCTTACACATCTCTGTCATAAGGCCTTGTAAAAGGCAGATTTGGGAAACCCTCTGCAAGGCTGTTCCTAGGTAAAAGGTCACTATCACACAACAATGATGTTCCTGTGAGGTGCTCCAACAGACAATCATCACATTTGACCATTAGATTAACAGAGTGGATGTTGTAACAACATAGTTTTGAGTTTGAAAATAAATTATTTTCATATCTGAGCCAAGAAAATTTTTCCAGTAACAGCAGGAAGATTCAACTTGGATGCCTACAAACTACTGTGAGTCAATAATGGCTAGGCAGAGGGCCAATGGAAATAGATGGTATTTGTTTTAAAAAATATATTCATCCCTTTTCCCTTACACTTTGCCTGTTTGTCTTCCTGGACTGCAAGCACTTAAGAGCAAAGCTTATTGCTTGGGATAAGTCATATTACTTACTTAATCAATGGTTGTTAATGATAAATATAATAGTATAAAACATTAACGCCTTTTGACCCACATCTTGGTGAAATACTACATTTGTTAATGCTGCATCAGATCATATGTTCATGGTGCAATCCCTTTAATGTCATCACAGCAGCAAAACACCTGGGACATGTTAGCAAATCCCTGGTGTCAGGGCTGGAGGCAAGAGACAAAACCCAAGAACACCAGGAGACAGACCAAACTAAAGGGCATGGTGTAAAAATGGCAAAGTGAGCTGTAGAGTCAAGAAATCCACATAGCCAAAGGTGAACCCTGGTCCAAAGAACAGGCAGGGACAGAGAAAAACCTGGCAAGCTAAACAGTCGTGAGATCCTACAATGCACAACAAGCAACTGACATGGTGATGAGATTCCCTTATTGCTGACTGATCTAACAAGCCAACTCTTACATTTCTTTGGCTTTGGCCAAACAGCTGACTGCAGTTCAATTGCCTTGATGGATATAGCAGTCTCTATTACACTGAGGCAAGAACTTGGGACCTATATGACATTCTCCTCATAAAAAAATAATGTGATACACACCTCTGACATGTCCCTACACAATGATGACAGAGCAGGACGCTGATATATGTAAGCAGGCATTGGAAACAGGCAGTGCTTTTCAAGTCTTTGCATCTCCCTGTAATACTAAACAGTAATCAGTCATTGTCATTTTCCTGCATTTTTCCTTCTGACTCTTTAGAGGAATGTTACACCAGAGCAATCATGTTTCACTAGGTTTGAACAAGCTGCTGTAGTTACTTCCCTAGAAATGGCAAATGCACACAAAATCACATTTTTAATGAGTATTGTAATAAAGATTCAAGCAGGTATGACTGTACAAAATTCTAGCGTCCATACCTTTCACAAGACTACTACAATGAATCCCAAAATCTGTGAAGTAATTCCTTTCCCCTCATTATTCTTCACTTTCCAGTTTTTAGTCCATTCAATTTCATTAGTATTCATTCACTGTGTTGTCAGTCTGCATTATGGTGGGGTTTTGGAAGGCCTTCAATAAAAGAATACTTGACTGTGCTGCAATCCTCACCCTTTGTACTTCCATTCAGATCCCAACAGAATGAATTTCTAAATGCCTGCATGTTGCAGGAAACATGAATTCTTAATGAACCTTAGGATACAAGTCTAAACAGATGACAGTACTTTCCAATCTGCTAAGGAAACAATATGTTTTAATTAAGTATAAGATTTAATAAAATTTTCACTCCTTGTACAAAAACAAATGGTGATTAACAGGCGACTGACAAGCCAACTCTAATATTTTCTGATTAAATGCTTTTGTTTAGTGTTTTCAGTCACTCTCTACAGGGAATTAATTACTGAAAATGAAAAAAAAAAAAGTTCATGCCAGTTAATATCTTAGAGAAAGTGGAAGGTAATCAACTGTATAAATTACAATGGCATATGTAGGCCAGCTTGTGGTCAAAATTTGTACGACATACCTCAGACAGTTTTTAAGTTGGTTAGATTGAAATCTGTGTGTGGGTAAAATCTGTCTCAAGTACCTATTCTATTATTTTAAGTAAACAGTGAGGAATTGTATTCAGAACCAGATGCTATTGTGACTTTTCCTTGCTTTATGATTTTTTTTAAAATAAAATACACTTATTTACATCAGCTACTGCTATTGGACGTTTAAACCATAAGTTTATATCATTCTTTCATGCTTCAAATTGCTCTTTAAATAAGCAAACCATCTTCTAAGTGTTAATCTACATGGAAATGTGCATGAGGAGCAGAGGTTTAATGTGAGAGATGCAAGCAGATGGGCAGGGAATGCTGTCAACCTGCTCCAAGGACCTGCTTGCTGCAGTAGGTACTCATCTACTTACCCTGACCCAGGTTTCATCTAGCCTTGCTGAGGCCGTTCCAGCTAAATTCGTGTCTCAGGTGCTCCAATAAATGCCCCTAAACAGGCTTTGTATAGAACTAATAGAAAGGAGAAAATGAACTATTTTATATTATCCCTTGTCCTCAAAGAGAGGCTGGTTTGAAAATTTATCTGGGAAAGATTAATTGGCAATCATCTTGAGAAGGTAATCCCTTAGCTGAATCTGTGGATCTGGACTTTTTGCTCCTTTGAGTTGATTACTATTTAACTTGGGTTAGTTAACTGCTTTGTAAACGTTAATCTAGATATTTCATGATCAATTGAACACAAATGTTTGTGTTTTGCTCCAGGTTTAAGCCAATTGGCAATCAATTAACTTGAATTTTAGCAGCCATCAGTGCAGTACTCTAGAACAAACACGTTCTCTGTACAAAGAAAAGGCTGATTTTTCCTTGCAGAAGGTCTGTACCAAGCCATTTGATGCCTTATCACTAAGCTATTTGAAGTGTTTTCCATTCCACTTAGTCTCTGCTGCTACATAAGCTTTGTACTGGCCATCTGCAAGAGTTGAGACCTTCATACACAGCTCTGATCTTGTGTTTGTCCAGGAATTCTTTATGGCTTTTTAATATTGCCTTGATAATCAACCTGTTAATTTCTGAAGAGTTACTATAGCAGTCTGAAATATTAGTAAGTTACATAGCCTTATGTACATACTAAGACTTGTGTAATTTGAAATTTCTGTCAATTAAGTTCAGTTTTCCAGTGGAGTTGAAAAATCAGTCTGAAAGAGAAAATAATTTCCAATATTTTGGGGTTGCTACCCACACCCTAAGGTAAGAAAATGTAAATAAGTAATGAATTCATCCATAATGGAGATTCTTTGGGATCTAAACTTAACTTCACTTTAAAAACTTTTCTCCATTAGATTCCACCAGGAGCTAGAACATCAGAGACCTATTTCCTAGAGTTTTGATTTTCTTTTGTATTATGCAACATGTAATAGTGAATAATTATTATTAAATATATAATGACATTAAGTATAATAAAATTATGTATACATTTTTAGAGTTCTAGAAAATAAAAGGAAGTTTCTAAATATGTTGGCTAAAAGTTTAGTGCTGTCAACTATATTACTTTGCTCTGGAGTCAAGAAAACTTTTCTGTAAGGTGGGACTAAGATGTAGGTAAAGGGTTGTTTTCATGTATGTACTCACAATCAGCCAATTCTAAAGTACTGTGAAAGCTACATAGATGAAAAATATCATTGACACCAAAGTAATTCTTGCCATTGTGGATGTTAGTTTTTAAAATATATTAATTAGTAAGAACATAACTTTATAAAGGATGTGAAAGTATGTATTATCTGTTCTGCAAGCATGACTCACACATGTTCACCTCATCACCTGTGTCAGTAGGAGTTTGTAACAGATCATGAAAGGATCATGCCCTTGCTTTATGACATAAGAAATCCGTCAGCAGAGGAAAAGACAGTAAACAATTATTATCAACGTTGTTATGAACACTTTCTCACAGTAACAGGCAGTTATACAGGAAAAAAGACTTCTAGTGAGTAACTGTTCCTTGTGGTATTAGCAAAAGCACCATCCAGGCTTCAAGTTTTGAGACAATTTTTATGCTCTGCTTTTACTTCAAGTTACCTTGCTCTTGCTTTCTGAGAGGTGCAGCTCTGAATTCTGAAAGACAGAAGGGGCTCCTTTTCTCCTCTCTCTGCCATGTGTCAGCACTGCAGGAGATTTTCTGTAAAACTTCAGGTTTCCTTATTAATTTTCTCTCTGGGACAGCCCTTCGTTTGTCACAAGCCAAGAGATAATCCTGTAATCATTATACAGGAAACATCTCCCTTGAAATCATTGGAATTTTTGGACCAAGAACTGCAGAATTGTGTCCTGTGCCACCAAGAACACTTTGGCTAGAAGGTGTAAAAGAAATTATGGTACTCAGCTATCAGAGCTGCTTGAATGGACCACCACAACAAGCACCAATCTGGGGAACAGTGTACTTTTGAAATGCATTCAGATGTCATGCTTTACACAGGGACTGACCAAGATTTCTGAGATCAGATGTTGTAGTTCATGTATATTGGAATACCATGTGTTATGAGTATTGGCAGAAATATCCTAGAGATGACAATGGAGCTTATGCCTTCTGAAGAGACCCAAGATGAGAGAAAAACAGGGAAATCATAGGTGCGGAGAGAAAACCATAAATACAATTTTGATCTCTCAACTTATTGGCATTACTTTTTCTCACAGCAACTTTTTCTTCATGCATAGCTGTAAAGTGTCATTAGCTATTCTGAAACAGCTAATGTATTTTCTCATTTGCAAATATACCTGTGAAGCAGTTGAAAAAGTAGACCACACTGTTGAGATGTGTAAAAATATTCTTGAATTAGGTTCTAATCTTTGTAATGCTGGAAATGATCCAAGTTCTTCCACTTCATCAGAAGATGAGGCACTGCATACCCTTTCCAGCAATTGCTCGCACCTGATTTGAAAAAAAAACTACCTAAAAGAATTTGCATGCAGGGTTAAAACCAGCAGATTTGCCAACATTCCTTGGAAATTCTTCATTGTAGAAGTTAGAAACTAAGAGTCCTTTTAATAGTACAGACCACAGAAAATTATTTTTGTTATTACACATATTATTTCTTCAGCAGTAATGCCTCTATTCCCCACAGCTCAGTCCCAGGGTGAGTATTCCCTCACTTACGCTGGGTCGTTATCAGAGAGATTAGTTTATTGATTGGAATATCAGTGCACCAGCAAAAAGGATGGTGTGAGGGAGAACCAGTTCAGCTGATGCTGGCTTTGAGAAAAGGTCAGTAGTCCATAACCTCACCATCAAACTCTTGCATGGAATCTGAACATGGAAGCATATCCCTCCAATTAATAGATATCTTCTCACAGGATGATCTTGAAAGAGACTGTTTGTTCCTTTTCATGACACTATTAGGTTTGGAAACTTCTGGCAAAAATGAAACCATCTAGGGGATTCCCCTTCCTACCTTTCATCATATATGCTTGTTAAAATATTTGTATATTTTAACTGGAATAGACTGATACTTGATGCTTCTGTTTTCCTGATCTAAAACAAGGAAAGAGGGAAAGTGGAGAGACAAACTTCAACCCTGAAGCGAGATCATCCATAATTACCAAAATAGCTGCTGCAAGCACAACTTTTTTACTTCAACCAAACAGCTTTTTTTTTTTTTTTTCAGTAGAACATATATAATAAGAAAATATTCCAACTAGCTATTACACAGACAATGATTCACAAAATGACAAAATATTTTCTCAGAACTCTGCACAGAATAGAGAAAAATACCCTTCAGTTTTCAGTATAATTTGCTGTAATCTTTCATTACTTCTGATTGCAGAGTTAAAGGGACTGCTGAGTCATTAACAGGAAACATATTGATCCACAAGATGCTCTCTTGCCTATGACTTAATTGTAATTTGGAGGTTTAACACAGACTTATCTGAGAAAGCGTGCAAGTTACAAGTATGTGTCTCACTAATTCTCTTACTGGACTAGTATAAGCAGCTTTTTACATAATGGTTTGTGTAGTCAATTAGCAGAGTATTAGCTATAATAAATAACATTCTTACTAAGACCCTATTAATTAGAGCTTAAACACAGCTAATCTGAGACCTATATTGAATTTATATTATTATGTAAGCATAATGCTTCAGTAGGCAAGTAATTTCTTTCACAGGGTTTTTAAGGAAAGGGAAATCCTAGAATTTGAGATATAAATATGCAAATTTTAACAGCTATTTGGAAACCTTGTAATGTTTCTTAAAAATTGTGTGCCAGGCCATGTTACAAATAACAGAAACATTATAAGCCACAAAGGATAAAAAAAAAATGGAATACCTTTTAAATTTATTGGAATGGAAAGAGTGGAATTGCCAGCTAAGAAAAATGCTGCAAGAATTTCATGTGTTTATGCTATTCCTCATTTTGCCTTGAGTTAGAGTCCGTGTTTGGGGTTCTCTAGTGTAACGTCTCTTCAGCAGAAATAAAGCTTGGCATGTCTGTATTCCTATATTTTTTATTGATCCACATGAATCCATCAGTTTTTATAGAATTGTAGAATGCCAAGTTGGAAGGGACCTTAAGGATCATCCAGTCCAACCTTTCTAGGTACTACTATAGTTTATATGAGATGGGTCAGCACTCCCCTGTTTTGAGACAAGCATTCTTTGAAAATAATTAGGAATTCTGTCTGAATTTAAAATTATTTTTGGATGCATGTGTTTGTGGCCCAATCACTCTGTTTAGAAGTCTGCAATTTAACCAAAGCTTAATATGTCTCTGGTATATCAGCTACCTGAAGGAACCCCTTAGGCAAAAGCATATTATTTTTTAAAATTACAGATAACCATGAAACTAAGCCGTTTCAAATTTACAAGCAGAGCAAACTTCCATACAGTATCAGAAAAACTGTGAATAGTAATGAAATTAAAAGCCACCATCTTGACTTCTGCCACCAACAGTAGCATCACTGCTGTTAGTAGAAAAATAATCCCACTAAGAATAAGCTGATAGGGCCACAATGTGCTGTTATCTGGTTACACTGCTGAGAATTATTACCCATCTGTATGCCAGAAGAAAAGTGCTTCTCATTGTGACTGAAATGGAGTGGAAGAATGAGGGCTAATATGCTCATAAATGCTCATGCCAAAAGTCATGTAAGTGACTGGGGACTCACTCGGCAGTTTGCCTCTGTGACTTCAGATGCAGAGTGAACGATCTTTTGAATAAATACTCCCATCTGCCATATTTATTAAAAAGGTATTTTCATATCTGCAGTATCTTAATTTCTTTTTTTTTTTTTTCTTCCTCCTCTCCCCTCCTCTTTGTTTTTTCTTTCTTTTTTCTGTAATTGTAGCCTTTAAAACACTGTGGGATATTTAAGTATTAGCCATGCTCTTCTGTATCTGAAAATATCACTCGGCAGTGTTTTAAAATATGCCTTCCCAATTTATGCATTATTATTTTTGGAACATATACTTTAATTTCACCAACAGAGGTCAGTAAACCACTGAAAGAGAACCATAAGTGTTTGGTGAGAACACACCCTTGTCAATCCCTCTAACATCCTTTTGACAGTTTTGTACAAAGGGCTCTTGTTCAGCTGCTTCAGTAAATACAAGCTTAGTTAAGTAAAAATAAACAAGTGTATACTTATGCACACAGGAGAATGAGTTTTATTAAGGAGATTAATTACACAGAGTACTATATTGTTAAAGATCTTTCAGCATAAGAATATATTTGAAATACTTGTTATCAACCCAGTAGCATACATAGATGCACAGGTATGATCATAGCTAAATCAATTTGTCAAGGCTAAAACAGGCTGTGATTTAAATGGCAGTATTTTGAATTATCTTTAGACTTCTGCTTAAGCTTTATGCTGTTGAAAACCAGCCTAGCGTGGAAAAAGCATGAAGAGGAGGATCCCAGAGAAGTAGCATTTAATGATATTAAAATAACAGATAGAAGGGCAGGAAAAACCAAGAGCTGTCACTGACTTGCTCATTTTGACAGCAACGCTCAGCTAATGGAACTATATTAACACATCATTTTCCAACTTTCAACTGTAATGAAAAGGTATTTTTACAAATCATTACTTTCGGTATATGGTGTTTCAGCCACGTGGATTCTATTAGTGTACAGGGGAGTTTTACAACTAAAGCTGCCTGTGCAGTACTGAAAGTGTACCTTTTATGTTGAACTAATCCCAGAGGGGAGTCAGCACTCGCACCCGTGTCCTTTTGACCTTTATCCTTTTAATGCATTTTGCTTCAGTAGCAAAAGGTGAAAACCTAGTTTTTCTGTTGCAAAACAGATCGCTTCAACAGCATTTCTCTGTGAAGCTAAGGAAAGTAACATACGGTCCTGTGGAAACGATGAAAGTCCCTAGTTCAGCAACCAACAATAGCTTTACAAATGTATTTTTAGAGTTGCTTTTCTGGTAGCCCTTTGAAGCTCCCTCGTATGGCCTCACTACCACCCCTCTCAACAGCTGCGAGCATGCGAAGCCACTGGAGTGGAAGATGTTAATTATCATCAGCTACTGGAATTTCTCCAGGGACTACTTGTGGTTAGAAACGTGCTTCCCTAAAGAACTGCACTAGGGGCAGGGTTCTCCTTAGCTTATCTGTGTCCCTCCTCTTAAGCAAGAGATAATCAGTTAACATTCCCAAATTGCATTCTTCTCTTAAGACTATGATTGTGTGATTTTCCTAAGAAATCCTAACTGTAAACTCTTCTATTTCTGTGAATAGAGTTCCAACAATAGGCATTTTCTCGTGTGTGTGTTTCCCAGGGAGACTAGCATATGTACAGACTGGAGAAACAAGTCTAAAATGAAAGAGGTTCAAAACCAGAAAACAGGAAAATTGATGGACACGATTGTGTGCAGTTTTTTTGTGCAGTTATTTGGATTTCCTTTTTGAGGCCATGCATCTTCCCTCCATGTCACCAGAAGACTGTGCACACAAAAATGGTCTTTCCCTTTCTGCTTTACCTCCTGCTATTCAGTGGCATTTCGAGTCTAAACTGGTTAGTATCAGGAGCTTGATGTGATGTCAGCAAGTGAGATACTCCCCACAGGGAACCAAAATAATAGTAGATGAGCTGGCAGAAAGATCCCCAGAAAAGGAAATAACATAAAACCAACAGATTCTAAGCATAGCCCTTTGCTGTGACTACTACAAAACACCTTTAATAACTGAATGCTTCCTTAAATGTACCACATAGATCCCTCTGTGGTAGCTAAACCTAGTAATCGCTACCACCCCCGCAAACAAGACCAAGCCAGGTCAGTCTATAGCTGCAGAGAAACTAGGATGAACTCAGTAATCTGCAGGACTGGATTCTCAATGCAACAAGACAGAGGACATTTCTCTTGCCCTTTACTATGGATGAGAACAGCAGAGGTTCCCCAGTCCTTTAAACTGTCTCACTGGTCTTTTCTGATAACCTAAGGCAGCTGAAGGAAAACAGACACCCCACTCTCCCAAGAATGCTGTCCTTTTCCTGTAGGAGCACAGGACACCCCTCACCCACCCCCAGGAGGAAGGAGTAAGCAAGAGGAAGTAAGTTGAATGTAATGGAAAGTAAACATGTCAACTCTGAAAACAGTAACCGCCAGTGAATACAAAAATCCTTGTTAGACTTCAGGACAATGGGAACAGTGGTGTTTCAGTTATTGAACGTTTACAGTTAAAAACCCCACAATTGCTGGTCAGTTCCTCTCTGTGTAGGCCATTAGTGCTGTTGTATTGTACACATTCTCCAGTTCAACATCAAATACACTGATGGAGAACTAGACACAGGCAAGGTGGGGGATTGCTTAATTCTTCTAAAATGGCCACTGCTTAATGGCACAGACCTGTCAACTCCACGTGAGATGCTGCAGGTCTTTACAAGCTGCAGAAGGTAACAGAATTGCCCCGTGTTCCCCAGCTGGCATCAAGAGTAATGGTGGAAATAAAAGTGATCACACAAACACAAAAACATTATATACAAAAAAAGTTTAATTGAAATACCTGTATAAAAAATATGATCTCCATACATTTCACACTGTTAAACAGAAGAAAAAAAATCCAAATCCAAGCTGCATAAATGCAACCAGATCACAGAAACACAGCTATTAAAATAAATTAAGGTTTATGACTCTGCCACTCTACCTTCCAGAGCCAATGCACGGAGACTGTACAATGTCAATAATTTAAAACCCTTCCAAACAGCATTACTTTACATTTCTGGTACAATAATACCAGACAAAAGGCATACTAACTTCAAAAGGTCATTCTATTTCCCTTAAATTAGACTTTGTACAACAATTTTCCATCTTCCAACAAAAATTTGATAAGGTCAGAAAATATGGAGAACTAGACACAGGCAAGGTGGGGGATTGCTTAATTCTTCTAAAATGGCCACTGCTTAATGGCACAGACCTGTCAACTCCACGTGAGATGCTGCAGGTCTTTACAAGCTGCAGAAGGTAACAGAATTGCCCCGTGTTCCCCAGCTGGCATCAAGAGTAATGGTGGAAATAAAAGTGATCACACAAACACAAAAACATTATATACAAAAAAAGTTTAATTGAAATACCTGTATAAAAAATATGATCTCCATACATTTCACACTGTTAAACAGAAGAAAAAAAATCCAAATCCAAGCTGCATAAATGCAACCAGATCACAGAAACACAGCTATTAAAATAAATTAAGGTTTATGACTCTGCCACTCTACCTTCCAGAGCCAATGCACGGAGACTGTACAATGTCAATAATTTAAAACCCTTCCAAACAGCATTACTTTACATTTCTGGTACAATAATACCAGACAAAAGGCATACTAACTTCAAAAGGTCATTCTATTTCCCTTAAATTAGACTTTGTACAACAATTTTCCATCTTCCAACAAAAATTTGATAAGGTCAGAAAATTTCTTTTTTTTCTATGTTTTTTTTTTTTTTTTTAAACAAAAGTTGACAGGAATGCAGAAAAAAAGTGCCATGGGCAAACCACTAGAATTCCCATGGGGAGAAGGAGGGGAAAGCACAGTGTTGAGTAACTCTAACCAAATAAATTAACCAAATAAATAGCCACAGCTGAAACCTGTGGGAGGTCTTCTAAACTCCAAACAATAAATAACTGTATAGTACATGGGAAAAACCAAGTTTACATAAACACATTATACAGGTATGGAAAAAAAGTCCTTGAATATTGCATTGATTGTGCATTCAACATGCCCATACATACTTTAAGACTCGCAGGGTGACAAAAGGCCAGGGGGAGTTGAGAAAGGGGCTTCTCATGCCCAGTGGTAGAGATGATAAAAGGAAACATGAAAAAATGTTTCTGATAAAAAAGCTGATATACCTGTTCATATTTCTGTGCAGGCTATAGGAAATATTTTGAGCAGCAGAGGTGGGTTGGATTTGGAAAGGGCTGGGGACAGGAGTGAAATGTCTGTGTTCAAGTATTCCATCACCAGTGGATGGGACTACTTCATTCAATCACCGAACATGTTCTCCAATGCATCATAGGAGCTGCTTCCTCCAGCACAGAGTCTAAAGGGAGCAAATTCCTATAATGAACTGGATCTTCTTTGGACATACACAGCTCAAAAAAGAAAGTCCCACTGAAGCAGCTTTCAAAAAGGCACTCAAAAGCAAATAAAATCTAGTCCAGGCTCTATGAGAGCAAAAAAGTTTACCATGTATTCAAGAGGTCACTGCTTTCTTAACAAGGTCAGTCTTTGACTAAGTACTGGCCTGCAACTCCCAAACATTAGCGTTTCCAAAGGAAAACTCTCATTCCAAAGCAGAAACCAGCAAAGGGGGAAAATAAAAATCAATTCCCTCAGACAAAGATTCAACTACAGAATAATGAATGCATTTTTCTAGCCCCTCCTACGTATTGGCAGCAGCACTGTGGTCTTTCTGCTTGTAGCTCCCCTCCCAGTGCGAGGTCCTTAGTAATTCACAGACTCTCATTACTTGAACTTGTGCTAGATACATCAGTATCAAGGGTCCGTAGCCTTATGTCACAGTCCTCAGACTTCACTACTTCAGATTTGTGCATCCATTGATGGTCAAAAATTTGCTCAAGTGTTGGTCTGTCTGAAGGCCTCAGTGAAAGGCACCATTTGATCAGTTGTTGACATTCTGTAACAAACAAAAAACAGCACTTTTAGACTAGAAAAGTAAAACAACAACCTTGAACAAGAAAAACCCTCCTTGTACTTGTTGAAATATACAGGACTAATAAAAGAAAAAAATGCCCCCACTTGACCTCTATACAACTCACCAGGTGAAATTCTTCTCCTGAAATATAATCGTCCCCTCAAGATTTCTTCATCTTGCTCAAAAGGGATGTCTCCACATACCATATCATACAGTAAAACTCCCAGAGACCATACTGTTGCTGATCTCCCATGGTATCTGTGGTATCTGATCCACTCTGGAGGGCTGTATACTCTTGTTCCTAAAAGCAAGGAAAAAAAACAAACAAAAAAATGAAGTCAAGGTTTAGAGTGTTTTCCTATTGTTCAGCTCCTAATACAGGTAAGTAAATTTCTGAACTTGTCATTTGGGCGTTAAAAAAAACCAACCAAAACCAAAACCCTTTCTTATGGGCCAACGCCATTAGTGGTGTAATTTCAGGTCACCCACGGTATTACACCATCAACAGACTTGGCCCACCCGGTGGTGCTATTTTGTTCCAAGGAATAACACAGCCCCATCAGCTGACTGTTTACTGAAGCAGGCTCCCTTTCACTGACCACGTGGCGTCTGCAGCATCGCACCAAAAATAGACACAAAAGGACAAAGGGGGCTGGCGGGGAGGGGACGGGAGGACGGCAAGAAGGTGAAACCCGGGTCTGCCCGCATTACACGGGGCTAATCTGCTTTATCCAATTCCGCAAAGCAGTAAACAAAATAGGACCGCTTACGATTTTTACATTTTTTAAGGCTCCCTGCCCCGCTTCAAGCTCCTCTGCGGCAGCTTTTCCCAACCCGCCTCCCCCCCGCCCCGTGCCCGCGGGCTCCTTGGATACCAAACAAAACCGGGAATGTGTGATGCTGCGGGTCACGTGCGGCGGGGCTTCGGGTTTCACAACAAACAGATGTGAGTGCGGCAGCTGGGAAGGGGAGAGGCCCCCGTCACATCAGTCACACGCAAAGGAGTGGGGGAAACAGTCATTCCCGCCACACGCAGGATTATTTCTCGGCTTTCTCATCTCTAAAGCGCCGAGCCCGGCCCCGAAACCAGTATCGAGTCATGTCCAGGGAAGGTATTTATCCCCATCGCTTTAAAATCTGCAATGCGGGATTTCCAGGACATCGGTGGGAAGGGAGGAGGGGAGCTGCCGCTTCAAGTTAAAAAAACCACCGCATACAAAAAACTGCATATCCACACATGGAAACATCCGACACAGGCGAAGCCTCCATGTAAACAGATCGCCCTCTAGGAATAAAACCCCACTTTTTCCAAGACAGGGAAACATAAACTGCTGCGTCACTGCCTGGAATCGCTTCTTTGCTACGCAACAGAACACCCCCAAGCTGCCTCTGGTCCAAAGGTTTCCATTACCGATAGACCTGATATGAACCTCTGTGCGTCAGAGGCACCGCTCGCTACTGCCGGGCGCCAGAAAGGGGAGCAGCGGCAGCTCACAGGGAGGGCACCACCCCGGGAGGGGCGCGGGGGTCTGGCCAAACCGGGCGCGGGAAGGGCACGTACCGTCGAAATCGGTATAGACCGTGTCCTTGAGGAGGGCCCCCGAGCCGAAGTCGATGAGCTTCAGCTCGCCTGTCCTGAGGTCAACCAGCAGGTTTTCGTCCTTGATGTCCCGGTGCACCACGCCGCAGCCGTAGCAGTGGCGCACGGCTTCCAGC
>NW_009953507.1:1104891-1105233 GCF_000747805.2 Chaetura pelagica | reverse complement strand
CCGCGCCCGTAGCGGGGGCGCACGGCTTCCAGCACCTGCCGGAAGAAGCCGCGGGCCGTTTCTTCGTCCAAGGCGCCCTTCTCCGTGATGAAGTCGAAGAGATCCTTCACCAGCTCCGGCCGCTCCATGATGATCAGGTAGCCGTCGGGCCGCTCGTACCAGTCCAGCAGTTTGATGACCCCACGGAAACCAGAGCCCACCTTCTTCAGGAGGACGATCTCTAAGGGCACCATGACGCCGCTCTGCGCAGACAGGGGAGCGAGGGTCAGCGGGGGGCGGCGGCCCGGGGAGCCCCCGCGCTGAGAGAAGGGCGGGAAGGCGGGAGAAGAGGGCGGGGAGGAG
>NW_009953507.1:1104151-1104438 GCF_000747805.2 Chaetura pelagica | reverse complement strand
TATCGAACGGCTCCTTCTCCTGTTTCACTGGGGAAACGAGAGGGAAACGCGCCGCGTTAGTGTCCGCAACCGCGCTGCGATTCGCCAAAAATAGTAACAAAAAAAAAAAATAAAAAGTAAAACCCTCAAAATGCTTTGCCCGGCGCACGTGCATTGTGTGCGCTGTTCTAATTCTACCCAAGGTTTTATTTTTAGCAAAACAGACCTCTTCAATTAAAGAGCGAAAACTAAAAATAAAAAAAATTAAAAAAACCCAGGCGCTCCCCGAAGTTTCGGGGCTGCAGGCG
>NW_009953507.1:1065484-1093834 GCF_000747805.2 Chaetura pelagica | reverse complement strand
GGCGGGCTCTCCCTCCCCGGAAGGCTTCAAATCAAATTTAAGTGTCCTTTCTCCGACGAGGATTTTACAGCGGCTCTACATGAAGCACCCTTTTCCTGCGAGGCTTCCCCCTCCGGGCCCGGGGGGGCCGTTAGCGACTCTGTTGCCACGGGGCCGCGGCACCGGCCTCGCCTCAGGGGTGACAGACAGCTGGGAAGGTCCCGGGGGACGGGACAGACCGAGGGCGTTCAGAGGATCTTGCTGAGTGTCTGTCCAGCTAAAGCGGTGGGCCACTGATTTAGAAATCAATTAGTGCTGCTGTGCTGGGTGGGTTACAATATCTCTGTAACTGTTCCAGGAGCTACTTAGACTGCTACCCAGATGTGTGTAAATAGAGCAATGTATGCAGATGTGCAAGGCTGAAATCCAGCTGAGGAACACCCTGTTTGCAGACAACTGAAGTGGTCAGCACCTCCACATCTTTCACAGGTGCACTGAGAAAGCACTTCACTTGTAAAAGAAGTGACAATATGCTTGATATATAAAATAGTTAATGAAGTTCAATAGTAAGTGCAACAGTGGTGTGACAAAATTCAATAGCAAGGTCCACATGATTATTTGCTGCATAGAGGACAGTCAGACAAAATTGCCAGACAAACCCTCCTGTTGAGTCATGAGATTCAGAAAGGACCATGTTGCTTTCTAGACTATTTGGGGAGGATTTTAGGTACAGTTGGATCCAATCCTTGTTCCAGACTTGGTCAGTGGTTTATGCTAAAGGGTTATATAGGTTCACAATCAATCATCCTTTATACCACTTAGCTAAGATTTCAGAGTTTCAGCACTTACTCCCGATTCGCTGATGTGATAAGGATTCTCTCAACCTCGAGGAGTAACCTTGAGCAGTGTACCTTCTCAAGGGGAGATTCTGGCATGATAAGGTGATTGACTTATAGTCATATTTGCATGCCAGCGAGATGTCTGCCTTGCTGTTCCAGGCAGCCTTTGGCTACCATGTTGCCATCTGTCCCCCAAAATCCAGCATAAGCTGCATGCAGCCATGATGGCCTCCTCTGGTGGTTGCTGCCTAAGCAGGGGAAGGCTGAGCACACCACCATAGTGTTCCCCAGCACTGCCACCCCTTTTACACCACTGTAGTCCCAGGTGCACAATATGAGTATCTCACATCACCTCACTTGAAAACAGCAAAGTTGGAGATACCAGCACTGCACGGGGATCCCTAATGTGAGGTTATTTTTGGGCAATCATTTGAAGAGCTGGCAGTCCTTCCCGCCCTGGGCACTGGGAGAGCCTTGCAGTTGGCATTGTCTGATAATAGTACTGCCGTAACCTCAGGCAGTCATGCCCATAAACAAAGCAAGGGCTTCTAGGGAGAGGTAATATCTTTTATTAGATTAGACCAGCTGATGTAAAGGTCAAGTTTTCAGGCGCAGTTTCAACCCTTCATGTCCCAGAATGTGATTTTTGAAGCTAGATCAGTTGGGCTATAAAAGTTACTACCTTGTACAGACTGTGGTATTTGCACAGAAACCAAACCAAACTAAACCATTCAGTTTATTAAGCAGCTGAGGATTCCTGAGGTTTCTGGTTTATGGATTTATTTATTTTTTTTCCTTAAAGCTAATAATTTGGATTTGTCGGATAAAGGGAAAAGAAAGCTAATTTGTTTTTTTCTTGGTGTTAAGATATCCTGACTTCGGACTATCTTTAATCACATGAAATAAGTTCTTAGCAAGTTTCTCCAGATAATGCCATATTGCTCCTGAAATGTAAACAAGTACAAACAGTAAGAAGACTTTGTGATCTCACAATACATGTTCTAGGTTTCTTTTAAAGAATTTAACTGTATCTGCCTTTTGCTGTGATCCTTGTTAGTGGCTTGTTATAAGTATTGTTTTAAATTGAGAGGAAGTATTTTTCACTTCCAAAATGAGATCTCTGGTTATTGAAATAGCAAATATTTTTAAAGACAGAAAACTGGCATTAAACATGCTAATTATCTAGAGAATTGACACTGCAAATAGTTATTATTTTTTGGGTTTTTACATGGCTAAGCATGAAAAATCATGCTTGTGCCACTAGTCTGCAAACATCAAGCTGTTTTGTTGCAACTGCATTTGCAATTTCTTAAATCTATCTTCGTGTTGTCAATCTATGGTAAATCAGTGATATACTTGCCTTGAACCTGTTTGAGAAAAGAACACAGAGTTTCCTTCAAATCCTGTTGAGTTTGAGCTACAGCTTTTTTAGCTGCACCAGCTTAATATTTTGAGTCAAAAGAAGGTATCACACCTTTACACATCTACAGTTGAAGTGAAATGGTAACCTAAAAAATACCACAATCAATGTCTGTATTGGTATAACTACAGATCTGATGTATTTTCACAACAATGTAAAAGGAAAGGTAATTTACATTCGAAGTTAAACAAAACAAGGTAGTTGCTGCAAAAAAAAAAAAAAAGTGATAAGGGGGTATTTGTTCTTCATTCACTTAATTTTGGCAGACAGACATTTAATTTGTATACAGCTACAAGGACTCTTAGTTTGACAGAATTACAGATGGGTCCCAGACATGGAATTTACCCTGTCTTTACACATAAGCCTTTCATGGGTTTGTGGTGCTCCTTTTGATCTGGCTTGGAACATGCAGTTCAGTGGTCCTAAACAATTATAGCTGCAGAAATATTTTATAAACTAGTTTTGGCCTCTGCAGCAGTTGCTTTGCAACTATAAATGGAAAATCATTCATGGGTAGGATGCCAGCTTCTTCTTTGATGTGCAAATAATTTTTCTGTGCAAAGGTCCCTGAGCAGGCATGAGTTTGTCAGGCGCAGAAATATGGAAAATCCATGGGAGTTTCTCTTTGCAGCACAGAGATGGTACCACCTGCAGTCTATCTTTTAATGTCTGTATGGAACCCATTTCGGAGTTTGTTGTGGCGCATCGTCAGGTACTGCACTGGTTGCATTAATGTGCTCTCCTGTGTGCCTATAGCCATTGTAAGTCTTCTGGATAGAACTACCAAAATGCTTCTGTTTGCATAATGTTACGGTAAGGAGCACTGCTAAGAATGCTCTAGCAGTAAAAGTGCAGTAAAGTTGACAAGAATATGAGTGTTCTCATGTTTTTCAGTGTCTCCTTGTGAGCCAAAGCTCACAAGCTCACAAGCCATCTTAATGACCCCTCACCAGACTGTCTTCGGTCTCTCTTTTGTTTGGGGAGAGAAAAAACAACACAGTGCTCCAGATGTGGCTTCATATGCATTGAATAGAGGACAATAATCATGTCTCTTGAGTTGCTGGCTGTGGTCTTGCTAACGTAATCCAAGATGTGGTTACTCTTCATTACCACAAGGACACACTGCTGACTATGTTGAGTCTGTGGTCCATGGACCCTCTCCTGTAGAACCGTTAGTCCCAGTACTCTGTAAATATATTCTGTCCCAGATGTAGGACCTTTTATTTCTCTTTTTGGAACTTCAAAACAGATGTATCTATTATACATTCCTTAACTTGTTGAGGTCTTCTGGAATCACCTCATACTTCTTAAGGGTCTCATCATGCAGGTCATGGATGAAAACATTAAATAATATCAGCCCTCGTATTGGTCCCAGGGAATATAACTTAGAATCACCTGCTAATTGGACTTCAAAGAGGTGTTAGCTAGCCTTTGAGGTCAATGACCTGGTCAGTTTTTAACCCACCTTGTAGTCTACCTTTATCTCCCCAGTTTGGCTGCAAGGACACTACGAACTGTATCAAAGGCTGTGCTAAAGACAAGGAGAATAGCACCTGCTAATCTAACCTCACCCAGAAAGCCTGTAATGTATTTGAATCATAGTATCATAGAATGTAGTGAGTTGGAAGAGACCTATAAAGGTCATATAGTCCAACACCCCTACAGTAAGTGAGGACAACTACAAGTAGAACAGATTGCTGTTGTAGAAGTTGTAGAAGGCAGAGTGACCACACACAGTTTGCCCTTGGGAAATTCAAGATGTCTGTTCTCAATAACGTTCTTGTTCTGGTATGAATGGAAATGGTTTCCATGAGTACTTACTCCATAATTTTCCCAGCAACCGGGAGAAGGTTGGTCAGCCTGTTATCATCCTGATCCTGCTTTTTTGCAATTTTCTCAGACTAACAGCACATTTTTATAATTGTGGAAACCTCCTCTGATCATGAGGGACAGAGAGCGCCTTCCTATTTGCTGATAGTCACAGTACTCAGATGTATCCGGTCCAATACCATGGACTTGTATTATGCTTCCAGCTTGTTTAAATAGAACCTGACTTGATCCTTGCTATTTTACATGGAGCTCTGGGAGGCCTGAGAGCAGACCTTGCCGGTAGAAACAGAGACAAAGAAGACACTGAGTACCTGTGAGCTGTGTCACAAGGTCACCTGCTGTATTCAGCAGCAGGCCTGTATTTTACTCAGTCTCCTATTTTGCTGCAAAAAAGTTGTTACCATTAACATCCGTCACCAATTTTAACTGCATGCAAGCACTGTCCCTTGAATTCCATTCCTGCATACCTGGGCAATGCTTCTGTATCTCTCCTCATCATGTCCCCTCTTCCATCTCCCTTATGTTTCCTTTTTGTTGTTGAGCACAGCCATATCTTCACTGTGTCAATAAAGTAGGCCCCTGCTATACCTGCCTGTTTACATGCAAATTAGGATTGATAACAGTCTCTGACTCTGCCAGGTCTGGCAGACAGGTTGTTAGGGCATTTTTTTCATCAGGTTCACTGCTTTCCTTTTGACCAGTTTGTCTTATGAATCCAGAACTTCTCTATTTCTTTGCATTTAAGAACAGGTTAGAATTTACAGGCTTGAGAGGTGGGCCCATACAAACCTCATGAAGTTCAACAAGGCCAAGTGCAAGGTTTTGCAGCTGAATTGGGGCAATTCCAAGCAAAAATACAGGTTGGGCAGAAAATGGATTGAGAACTGCCCTGAGGAGAAGGACCTGAGGGTGTTGGTCCATGACAAGCTCAACATGAGCCTCAATGTACACTTGCAGCCCAGAAAGCCAACCATATATGGGCTGCATCTAAAAAAGCATGACCAGCAGGTCAAGGGAGGTGATTCTCTCCCTCTGCTGTTGTGAGACCCCACCTGGAGTACTGTGTCCAGTTCTGGAGCCCTGGACACAGGAAGGGCATGAGCTCTTGGAGTGAGTCCAGAGGAGGGCCACAAAGATGATCCAAGTGCTGGAGCACCTCTGCTATGAGGCCAGACTGAAAAAGTTGTGGTTGTTCAGCCTGGAGAAGTGAAGGCTCTGGGGAGACCTTATAGCAGACATCAAGTATCTGAAGGGGTTCTACAGGAGAGCTGGGGATGGACTTTTTACAAGAGCGTAGTGTAGTGTTAGGATGAGGGGTAATGGTTTTAAGATGAAGAGGGCAGATTTAGTTTAAACATTAGGAAGAAAGTATTTAGTGTGAGACAGTGGAACAGATTGTCCAGGAATGGTGTGGATGCCCCATCCAAGGAAGTGTTCAAGGCCAGGTTGGATGGGGCCTTGAGCAGCCTGCTCTGGTGGAAGGTGTCCCTGCTCATGCAGGGAGGTTGGAACTAGATGATCTTTAAGGTCCCTTCCACTCCAAACCATTCTATGATTCTGTGATAACTAGGAGAGATTAGAGAAAGGTGCTGACAACTCCATCAATAATAGACCTTAAATTTCCAGGTATGGTATATTCTTTCTCCTTAATCACTCAAACTACTGAGTGAATTCAGTCAAAGATGATCCTACCACTACAAGATTAAACATCTGTTTTAATTAATGTTTCTAAATTAACAGTATTTTTCTTGCATACTATCTAGGTAGTACATACCTATTGTTTAATCCTTTGTCCCCTTCCAGGCTTACAAATGCACAGTTTTGATTGTACTTAAATGTTATCATTGATGATACATATGTATTAGCAGAGATTATCTGTTTACCATCTGCCGTTTGGAACGTTGCTAGAAGTTTAATCTGTGTAATATAACCACTTTCTGATCAGGCTATATGCTATATATATGCATAGGTGTTGTCAGTGGTCTGATCAGCTGTTTGGAACAAGGTCTTTATGAAAATAGCCATTATTAGAATGTTACAGAAGAGACAATTAGGACTTTAGGATTTGGTAGGAATAAATTATGACCAGATCAATGAACAATATATGACCAGACTTTAAAAAATTATGTGTATTTTAGTGCACTCTGGATCTTTGACAACTATCTTAAACTTCTGTTATTAGTGAGCAGATAGGATGTATTTCCACATTCATGGAGAGTGCCAGATGGAATCACAAACATGTAGTTTCTAGGTGGTATTTAGTATCAGGATTAATCTGTGCACCCATATACTTTGTTTTTAGTCAAATGTGTTCAGCTTCAGCTGGCAGGAAGGAAGAAGAAGGGAGCAATCCAAAGATACCTCTGAACTTAAGACCATCTTTTTATTTGGTATGTAGAACAGTAGAAGTATCTGGTCTGTGATGGAGAGACTTCCATGGTAAAAGTAACATAAATAAATGAGGTACAGCCTTTGCATCTAAAAGGTTGTGCAGAAATATGGTTATGATGGACAGGGCTATGGGACACTTGTAGAAATAACCACCTGTCAAGTGAAGACACTTGTAAGGTAAGGGCATGAACACTGACTTTTTATCAGAGAAGTATTAATTTAGGAGTAGGTAATGAATGTGACCCCTTTGATACAGTGTCAGTGAGACCAATACTGGGACACTGTTAAAAGAAGGTTGGGAAACTGGAGAAGCTTTCAAGGAGAATATGAGGTCTAGGACCAATGTCTTAAAACATGAAGCTTTAATAGTTCAACCTATTTTGTTTATCTGGGGGAAGGTTAAGAGGTAACTTCTCACCGCCACAGTCTAGAAGTATCTACAATTTATTTATTTTTTTCCTCCACCTGGTATTTGACAGCTCTTTAGTCCTCACACAGGACAAGCTTCCCAGCCTGGGAACTGAAAGAAAACAACAAACTATAAAGTAAAGTACAGACAGGTAACAGAGGATAACTGTGGATGTACTCCTCTGTTAATTGACCCCATATTGAAACTAGATTTAAAAGAAGGCAAAATATGCTCATGTGGAAAAATAACTTACAGACTTGGTGCAGAATATGCATTAGATACCGTGACATCAAGACAAGGGAAGTCAGACTGGAAAGTCTCTCCAGCATTAATATTTATATCTCAAAGAGCACAGCTCTCCACAGAACTGAGTTCTCAGGACCTCATCTTCCACTGTTGTGCAGGTGGCACATTGTGTTCGGTAGAGAGATTACACAATTTCAGCAGCTGTTTTTCCCATTTAAAAAAATGTGTTGCAGAACTAAAGTGGGATCAAGGAAGGATAATGAGAATCACTGAAGATATGAAATAACCCTCTTTTGAAAGATTAGACCTTTTTTTCACTTTAAGGAGAAGATTAAGAAAGGGGATGCAGTAAAATAATGGTCTAGGTACAGTAGATTAGATGACCATGTTCTCTGTCATCTAACATGAGCTTAGGAACACCAAGGAAAATTAAAAGGTAACTTTCAAAACTGATAAAAAACCCAAAACCCAGCCTGTAATTACCCCTACTTATAAAACTTGTAATTAGACTGTGGAACTCACTGCCAAGCCACAAAGGCCAAGAATGTAACAAGATTAAAAAGAGTATTGTATTTTTAGGGATAACAAGAATATTCAGAAGTATAACTGGAGGATAAAAATAATGGAAGGGCTATTGAGTCTCAAGTTTCAAGGTGGAAACCAATCTTCTGTCTTGTAGAATGAGTTGATGCTGACATTGGCAAAACAATGAATAAGGAATGTGAGTAAGGAGGAGGTGGCCCACCTCTGCCTGCTCTGAGGCTTTTGTATAGAGTGAGCCAAACTCCTCAAATTGTTTGTGTAAAAAGGCAAGTTCTGCTTTTGGCTGGTTTAATTCTGTTTGTTTCAGTAATGTTACGCTTAAACTGCTGCAGTGATGGGAAAAAAAAAATGATCCTGGTGTTTTGTTCGGTGGGATAGACTGGATGACTATTTTTCAACCTATTATCTATGTGCTGGTGGAAATAGACATCACAAAGTGTTCTATGAATTTCATGTTTGCCCACATGCAGCAAACAAAATTGAGAAGGAGGGAAGAGATATAACAAAAAAGTAAAGGTTTATTTTGGTAAAAAAAAGCACATTGCAAAAGTAGATCAATAGTTAATCCTTCAGTTAAAATCAGACAATCATTGGAACAGATGATCTCTTAAGATTTTGTTAGAAACCATGAATTTAGAGGGACATTAACTGGGTGGGATGAATTAAAAAAAAAATAATAAAAATATTCTCATGCCTGTGTTTGAACTTTAAATAAATATTAGAATACAAATCAAACTGAATTCTGTTGTGCCTTCTTTTTCAAAATTCTTGTATGAAAATTTTGAAATGGGAAGGATGAATATATGAAAGTGTTATCTGAGTTGAGACCATCATAGCTATAAAATCTGTCATTCCGTTGATTCTGTGACCTGATCCAAAAGGCACATCCCTGTGCTCCCAGTAAAATAATTCAGTAATTTGTTAATCATCAATTCATCCCAAAAGTCAGTGACAGTACTAATGTGTCTTTCTGTACTTGAGCAGAGATAGAAATGTTTAATTGATTTTTGATTATTATGATGAGAATAATAATAATAGTAAAAAAATAATAAAATCACTGAAGACTTGCAAGAAGAGACTTAATATACAGAGCTGTCAGCTCTTCACTTGATCTGTCTTAAGTCCTGACACTAAGTAACATCTTTATTGATGATTTGGTTGAGGGGGTAGAGTGTACCCTCAGTAAGTTTGCAGATGGCTCTAAACTGGGTGAAAGTGTCAATCTGCTTGAGGGCAAAGAGGCTCTGCAGAGGCACCTGGACAGGCTTGATTGATGGGCCAAGGACAATTGTCTGAGTTTCAATAAGGCCAAATGTCAGGTCCTGCACTTTGGCCATTATTTCCTGCACTTTGGCCTCCAGCAGCACTACAGGCTTGCGGAGGAGTGGCTGGAGAGCTGCCCATGAGAAAAGGACCTGGGGGTGTTGACTGGCAGCAGCTGAACATGAGCCAGCAGTGTGCTCAGGTGGCCAAGAAGGCCAACACCATCCTGGCCTGCATCAGGAATAGTGTGACCAGCAGGACCAAAGAGGAGATCCTGCCCCTGTATTTGGCCTTGGTGAGGCTGCACCTTGAGCACTGTGTGCAGTTTTGGGCACTGCAGTATAAGAAGGACATTGAGGTTCTGGAGAGGGTGCAGAGAAGGGCAACTAGGCTGATTAGGCTTCTGGAGAACAGGTCTTACGAGGAGAGGCTGAGGGGAGACTTCATTGCTCTCTACAACTGCCTGAAAGGAGGTTGTAGTGACATGGGTCTTGGCCTCTTCTCCCTATTGATTGGTGATAGGACAAGAAGAAATGGGGTCAAGTGGTGCTGGGGGAGGTTCAGACTGGATATTAGGGAAAATATTTTTCACAGAAAGAGTGGCGAGGCATTGGAACAGGCTTCCCAGGGAGGTGGTGGGGATACCATCCCTGCAAGTGTTAAAAAAATGGGTGGATGTGGTGCTTTGGAAGATGGTTTAGTGGTTAGGGATGGACGTTTGGACTTGCTGATCTTGAAGGTCTTTTCCAATCTTGATGATTGTATGATTCTATGAAATATAAAAACAAACTTATAATACCAACATCGTGAAACTAAATGTTATAATTTTATATCATCTTATGCTACTAATTTCTACTCTACATACAGGTGTATTTGTAATTTTAAAATCAAGAGAAGTCATTTCAAAGAGACTGAAAGGACCATTGGTCATAGGGGAGTTAAATCAAGAACTGTCACGATATAGTAGTTGTAATATGGGTATGATGGAATAAGTTCACACTTATAAGTGCAATAGGTGGATGCACTTTGGAACAACAGTTTAAGTTTTTAACCAGTTTAATTGCTAGGTATGGTCCTAGTTGAGGCTTCATGAGCCAAAATTGAACAGTGTAAAAGCACTGCTATCTTACCATAATTTCCTGTGTGCCTTCATCTCCAGTTTCTCTACTTTAGCTTCTCAACCTCTCTGTAATGAGAAAACTACTGTAAAGTTACTGTAATCACAGAAATAAGATCTGTCCTTTGAACCACATACAGGAGGGAACCACCAGGTTACTTTGAATGGGTGTGCCCCAGCTTTCTGGTTGGCAAACTGACGGTGTTCCTGACCTTTGCTAAGATAAAAGAATGTAATTATTAACCAGTGAAAACTCCAGTCCTGCGCATGCATCCCACGTGTAGTCTGCAGAACTGTCACTAGTCACTGCTACTTTTGTTAGTATCAGGCACAGACAGTATCATTAGCAAGTTGAATTAGGGTGTGTGCTTTTGTCCAAAGGATCCTCAATACTGCACTACTGCATGTAATTGACAACAGAAGTTCACGTGGAAGAGAAGGTTACATATTGAATACATTTTTCTGCTGACTCTTGGCAGTGTAGGCCACTGTTGTTTGTTTTTTTTTTTTTTTTTGGGTCAGATCAAGTTTATGAGAAGAACAATTTTATTTAGCGTATACAGCAAGTTGGATACCTGATCGGTAATGTACTATTAAAATAAAAAGAAAAAAAAAAAGATGAGAAAGAATGAGTGTCATTATAAAAATCTGTGATCAAGGCTCAGCTGAATGTACTCCAACAGTTATAATTAAAAACATGGTGACTGTCCTTGCTTAATGTTTTATTCATAGATATCTAAGTAATTTACCATAAACCCCATGTGACTGTGTGATCAAAGGACACTTTACTGTGTATCTTATCAGTAGTAGTATACTAACTTTATGATCATAATTTTTCCTTTTCTGTTGTGTTTCCATGGACTTTGTAAAGATTGTTGTAGTTTATGTTGTTAATCAGTATCCTATCAAGTTGTTGGTTTGTTGGGTTTTTTTTAATTGCTTCCTAAATGTTACAATCTAGCAACAAATATGCTACAACTGAATTGCTATGCTTTCAGTAAGAAGATTTTACTTCTGTTTCAAGATGGTAAATTTCTTATGCCTGATCTAAAGATGTGTCCATAGGAAACCTAGAAAAGATAACACAATTGGATAGCAAAAGCTGGGACATAGAAGACAATAGGTTCATTTTTAATATTTTAGCTATATTATCATTTATTCCTTTCCCATGTACATGTTTTTGAGATTAGATGTGAGAATTTCTGGCTTTGAATTTATATGGAGAGACTTTTAATGCATCTGATTTTTGAGGAGGAGGCGGCTCAGGATTCCATTAGCATTTATGCACGGTTAGGAAGTAATTCAATAATGTAAAAGGATGCCGTTTTAGATGGCAAGAATATCCTCTTTGGCCTCCTACTGCTGCTCAAGAATGATATACAGGTCCTTTGTCATCTGCTGTCATCTACTTCATCATCTTCCTATGTGGAAGCCTCAGATACACTGTTATCTGAAATTATTCAGGCATCTAATAGTTTAGATGTCTGAATCATGCTTTCTGTTGCCATTTAGTTAACTGTATTCCCATAAGATGTTATGTATGTTCTTGGTTTACTGTAGATTTTCAGATGCTTCATGAATATACAACAAGGATCTTAACCAGATTGGCATTGATATGTCTTACGGGACAGTCATAATTACCTAACACTTGCTTTTGTCTATGCAGAAAGTAAGGATGTGTATTTAAGTAATTCTCAAGTCTCTGTATGTCAGTGAGTCAGTGTAAGTCCTTACACTCAACTCCTAATAATTGTTTAGCTTTGCTGAACTTCCAGTGGTAGTATTCACCTGAAAATTCTGTCCTTCAGCCCTTCCCTTGCTGCAGTGTGTTAGAAACTGTGATCATGTCCTGCTAAAGACAGCTGATGGCAGACTTATTATTCCCTGTTCCTAATTATATCTTTTCCACCTTTCCATTTAGTTTTCACTATCTGTTAGCAGCAATGAATATGAGACAAGAGAGAGATGGTTGTGCCACAAACCAAAGACTCTACTTTCCAAATGCAAAGCTTGGAGTGTACATCTCATCCTGGCTGCCCACTCTGGGTTGAAGAAGAGCATGTGTTACTTGAGTTATTCTGACACTTGCTTTTGACCATCTCTCAGCACTAAAGTGAATGATCATAATACAGAAGCATATGTCTGAAGAAGCACCTAACTCAGAGTTTGGCAGAGGGCAACAATATCTGCTCAGGAATGAAACATTGTCCTGTGGCGAAAATCCTATCATATTCCATACAAAAGAAGGGAAGAACTGTTTTCTAGACTCTTGACATTAAGAAGAAGCATAGCTGTAGCTTCCTTGGCAGCTCTTCTAGTCAGCAGGCCAATGGTACCCTGAGCTTATGCACCCTGTGAGGTGAGGAGTGCATAGTTTTGAGCATAAGATTCCACGGACACCAAAATGGAGATTTCTAGTAACATGTATTCATCTTAGGTATGTTCAGTAGTAAAGTGATTCTTGAGGGTAGCCAGTGTGAATTACTCTTGAGCCTTGAGAATTTAAATTACAAATGAAATCACAGTTGAAGCATTCTGAGTATGTCCTGCCTGAATAGGATAATCTTGTGTGATGGAGGAATACTGGACTCTAAATCCTGGTCCAGAGGTCATTTCTGTATTTATTGTTTAAAAGGACACTGTTATACTAGAATATCAATTTTATATTTCATGTGAGGTGAAAATAAACAAAGTTATCTGCATTTAAGACAGTGATACAGAAGAAAAATGCATTGAAAGAGCTGGTAGCAGTGTTGAACATGCTGCTAAAAATGTGGTTTAGTTGGTACTGAAGAAGAAGCTGTAGGTAATTGCTAGGTTGATGGAGCTGGAAGCTGAAAAAACTGAGTGTAATGGACTGCAAGAAAGTGAGTAGAGAAAACAAGGGTGTACCTATCACTGCTTAGGCTAGAGAATGATGACTGGGACTTCTCTCTGGATTACACCTGTGAAGGAAACTGATGACAAGCACCACTCTCTCTGCTTAACAGCATGGGCAGGTAACAGTATTCTGCTTCTGCAGACTTTGATTGTGGTACTGAGCCTGACAATATTTAGTACTCCATTATACATATTTAAAATACATGTGAGACAGTCTCTGTTGACAGTTCCAAGTAATGACAGAGGCTGAGGTATCAAGCACTTCCTCCAAGAACTGTGACTTCTGTTACTATTTAGAGTTTGGGTTATCTCCTCATATGGGGAACCTCTGTCTTTCATTCTTTTTATTCTTACTTCACCAAGAAGTGCCAATATACTTTTAGTTGGGTGAGCTAGCAGTGAAGTATATAATTTTGAGTAAATTTTTCAAGATAAATGCAGTTATCTTTTCGTAACATTTCAGTGATGTATCAGCCATGCTTCCAGAGTGGCAACCAACAGGGACATGCACAATTGTATGCTGCTCTTCTATAAATTTAGGTCATATAAATATAAATATAATTTATATTCAATGGAATAAAATAATACCCATTAACAATTCCCCATTTAATTAGTGGTCCTGTTGTGGCTGTGCCCTTACTTTGCTCTGTATCGTAGTATTTCTCTCTTTGAAACATTGGCAAAGAAAATTCCAAGGGGTAAGATAAAAAGCCAACTCTGAGTGTTCAAAATATTTTTAAATTCTCAAGGATCCAGATGATGCCTAATTACTTTAGAATTATTGAGAGAAAGATACACAGGCCTGCCTATTTTGCAGTGCTTATTTTTAATTGCTTCTCTTTAACATCATCCTTAGCTAATCTTGGAAAATTAAACTATTTCACCATTATTTTATGGTACAAAGACATGCTTAGCTTTGTTCCAAAAACAGAACAGAAACATACTGAACATCTCTGCTTTTTCCTGCATGATTAACAATTTTGTCATCTGCCTTTTCTGATGTAATATTCTTGCTACCTCTTTGTAGAAACATTCACAAGAACTAGGGTTTCTTTTATTTCTAGTTTGATTAAAATCTTTTGTAGTCCCTAGTCCTGTTGAACATTATTTTTTCCTGCCTATATTTTTAATTTCCCTGTTACCTTTTTTCTAAACTTCTGTTTTATATTTCTTGATTTCTTATTTAATTGCTGTTCTTTGCCATCTGTCTGTGGGGAAATTGGATATATCTATATTACTGATACTTAAAAAAAGACAAATGTGAGAAATGTAATAATAAATTCCTAAATTTTGAAAATGTGTAAAATACATGCATTGAAGGTATTGTCTCTGTACTTTAAATCTAAACCCTTACTTAATAGTCTGTGTTGTAGGAAAAAAAAAAAGAAAAAAAGAAAAAAAAAAAAGATGAGTCAATGTTGTATTGCTTGCCATACAACTGCTTTTCATACCATATAATAGAAGATGAAACTTCTGGTGAAATAGAAAATTTGAGTTCATTATGTGACTATTGTTGATTTTTAAGTGTGTAAAAAGTATCTGAGGACACTTAGGGACTTGAGGTGCCAGATTTAATTCTAATATTTGTTAATTCATTTAGTTCTATGCCTTTTCCCTGAGAATGCCACAGCTACCCTTGAGGCAAAGACATGCTTCTTGGTTCATCAGCTACAATTTTTAGGTTAGATTATTAAGATAAAGTGATCTCAAAGCTGAATAATTTTAGCTGGGCTTTCCCACATGAAAATAAGTCTTATAAAAATATAATTTTGTTATGCTTTCTTTAAGTTCTGTGGAAGTAAAAAGAGGCAAAGCATACTGTTATTAGTTCTGCCAACCCACCTCTAATAATTCACAAAAGAGAACCTGTCACGTCTGCTGTGACTTGCTGTCATATTATTGGACATTTTTGTGTTTGTTCCCACAGTGCTTCACAAGAACTTCAGGCCCAGTTCTAATTTCTCACATCCTGGATTTTCTCCACTGAATTCAAAAGGAGATGCAGACACATATATACAGTTGTAGTCTTACTGTTCTATCACTTTTTATTATTATTACATATTTTATTTTGCTGGAGCAAATGGGCCTTTTTTCTGCCTCTTTATACCCAGGACAAAGAGGTAACAGAACAAGGATTTACCAGCCTCAGGTGTCATATTTCTGAAAAATAGGCTTAAATATTACAATCAAATATCTTGTACTTGGTTTCATTTTAGTTTTCATTCTTCAAGTCATTTTATTGCTCACGTCTTTTTTTTTTTGTTGTTGTTTGCTTGAGTCCATGATTATCCATATTGCTGAACTTTGTACTTTGACAGAAAATAATCAGTGAAAGAACTATATAAAGAACAAATGCAATTCATTGCCTGCTCCGATTTCAGGATTACACATTGCAGATAGCAGAATGTCATAACACATTGAGATCTGCTACATAACATCATGCAAGCTGGCATTATGTGCTTTAAGAGCATGATAAGGAGTTGTAGAATGCATTAGAAGTGAAAGAAAAAGCTTTTCTCTTAGACTAGTTGTCACTGTAATGAGTCTGTTCTTTAATTCAAATTTCTAAACACCGTGGCAATAGGAACAATGAATGCCTTACCAAGTTCAAGAGCAAAACAACTTCTGTCATTTATGAAGGAAGATAGAAATCTCATCTACAAGCAATGTCTGATGTACTTGTGTATTAAACTGCATGCATCTTACCACTTAGCATGCAGAGCTGGCAAACTATCACTTACTGCTTCCTTCATATAGAAACAAGATGGCAGAAATCTGCCGTGTATACAAAATCAATGTATGCTTCCAGTGTATCTTCATGTCTTAACAGGATGAGTATTAGATGTTAATGGACCAAGAGTCCACTACAGACTATACATACTACTTCAGGACTCTGTGCTGCAAATATAAAAGTTTATTACATTGCCTTTGATTCCGGTGGTGCCTGGTGTGCCTGCTGTTATACCAGTTGTGAAGACCTGTATCAGCTGCTGCAACTGCAAATAAGATACCTCTCTTCTAGCCTCTCTGGAGTGTGGAATGGTTGAACATCATTTTCTTCTTGTTTTGGCAATGACATTGGTTCTTTTCAAAGATGTGATAATGCATTGCCAAGATCAACAACAACAAAAAAGGATCTCCTAAAACATTTTGCACCAAAGGTAGTCTTGCCTTCCACCAAAGTTTTTTGCCTTATTGCAAGACCCTGAAAAAGTGGTAATCTTACTTATTTTCATTTCGTATGAAAGTGGAAGGACAAAAGAGAAATGGTATATTAAAACCTTCCAGAATAGTCCTGCTTACAGATTCCTGGAAGTGTGACTTGACCCAGTGGTACTATATTATGAAAAAGAAGGTTTTGTCTTTCAGAAACTGTGGAGTTCTTTAAGAAATAAGAAATGCATAAAGGCCAAAGAGCATGGACATGGTGTGAAGACACAGTAGTGCATGGATTTCTGGGTGTTAGCTGGCTTGAGCTCTCCAAGTACACCCTAAGACATCTAGGCTATGTGTGGATTTGCTCAGAAGGTATTTTGCTCTGGGAAATCAAGAGAGATTGGAACCTCTTGGAGCTACTTGCTGAAGCAGTCAGGAAAGCTGTGAGTTGATAGCACCAGTGCTACAAGTTGTACAGTTAAATTACATGAAGTTCTAGGATGGATGAGAATTTGTTCAATCCATCTTTTAGTATTTTTTTCTGTCTTCAAAACTAACACCCTTGCTGGAGCTGTAGATCTTTCTTTGAACATGGATCACCATTTTTCCTGTAAGAATATGTATGAATAAATATGTCTCAGTATGCCTGACTGGGCTGTGACTGAGCACTTACTGTGGAAGGAGGTGCTCTTTACTTCTCTCCAGCTACTTCTACCCATATCATTCAGTTTATTCTTCCAGTGCTTTCTTACACTGATGTTAGTGCCCAGTGGAGTTGTGGCTAATTTATTCCTCCGTCATTACAGAACTACATTAGCAAAGAAATAACCAAACTCTTTGCACTTAAAAATCCCTTGTCTGTCAAGCACTGAAGCTGATGAGGAACAGCAAGATAGAGGAAGTACTGCAACAGACAGTAATTAGATTTACTTAGGCTGCTTTAGAGACACATTTTTGAGTGCTGCTTAGTGGCAGAAAGAGATTATTTAAGTCAAAACTACTGTGGTACTGCCTTCCACTGCTGGCTGTATAATTTTACTTTCACCTTTGTGCTGGCACTCATGATTGTCTAACTGGGAAATGATCTCAAAAGTGCATTGTTTCACCCTTTGTTGAAATCCCTTGTTGAGTCATGAGAGCAGCTGCTGTTTCTTTCCTACTTTTCTGTCTTCCATTCCTTATCAAGCCTTTTCTTTCTGGGAAATAGATTCTTCAGTTACTTGGCCCATAGCTGATATATAGAGTGTTGTGCAGTTCTGGTACTCAGAAGTGTGTGTTAGCTAATTATTTAGAGGTTGTACTCCTTTATTTACCTCAACTGCTTCACAAGTGCTTGGTCAGTGGCCATACTAGAAGGTGCCCCACTTGGGAAAAGTCTCAAGGCTTCAAATACTTACTGTGTCACAAAGTATTTCTTCTGGATTATCACATGCGGAGTAATTTGAAGGAATATAGAGTAATTTTCTGTGAAATCAGAAAGGTGGTGTACCCCATCCTTCACTGTGGAACAGCTTTTAGTTCTCTTCAGTGAGAGAACAATCTAAACAACCCATTCAGATCCCAGAAATTAATAGGAGATCTGTTTGTCCAAACATCAAATTCCAGTAACGCTGCAACATTTGATTCCCAGGTTTTCTAACTGTGCAGACATTAATGTTCTCTACTGTGTAGATGGAAACTGATGAGCAGAAATGGCAGAAGTAACTATTGAGCATACAAACAAATCTCCTGCACTGCCTATCCCCTCAGTGGAGGAGTTTGGACAAGACTGTGTGTAGTAAGGCACAATGAGTATTGGAGTATTTATTACTAGCAGCCTGAGAGCAGAAATGTTTGGCTTACTATGAACTTGGCCAAGTGGGAAATGTATTTCTCTAAGTGTCATTCAGTTATGCTGTCTTTTTTTTTTTTTTTTTTTTTTTTTTTTTTTCTCAATAACCACATCAATGATCAAAAACTTGTATTAATTGACAATGCCATTGAGTAAAAATCTCTAAATTGTACTGGTTTGTCTATGATGCCATGATGCAGATAGGTGTATGCTCTGCAAATAGCTGTTGCAACTGAAAATATCCTACTATTGCTTCCTACAGGTCCTTCCTGTTATAGTTTATCCTATCCTGGAGGAAGTTTCCAGAGTCACTTTCTACTTTCTTCTGATTAAATCAGCTGTTATTTTGAATTGTTTATTTAGCAGTGTAAAGGGACTTAGTTAATGTGGCTTGAAGCAGAGTAGGAAGCACTTCACCCAGTTTAGTGCAGAAGAATTGGTAAAGGAATGCTGTCATGGAAAAGCATTAATTCTGTTCTGCTGATGACAGCTGCATTTCATAAAGCAAATGAGGTTTCACTTTACTACTGAGATTGATTCTGTCTGTTGCTGCAACACTCCATTTTGTGGTAATTTCCAGTGGCAGTGTGAGAATGGATAGCTGGGAATCATACTACCTTTGGCTGGCATGGAGTGTATCTAGTCTTATTTCTGGTTCTGTACTGCCATGGATTGATAGCACCTGTCATGTCTACCTATGCGAGTTGAAAAGCTTGCTGCCCTTCTGAATAAGACTAGCTTGTAGATCTGTGAATATTCCTAACCTATTTCAGGCAAAAGGGTTAGCAAGACCTACTATTTAAATTCATTAAGGCAAATTACCTGTTTCAACCAAAATGAATTAGGGACTCCAAATGTGTGTATATCTGGAAGTGGCAGCCTGTTGCTCTGTACAGCTAGATTGCAAAGTTTAGACTGCTGCCTTCTTTGGGTAGACTGCATCTAAGCACCCTAGTGGTGGAAGACAGAGAGAAAGAAGAGTTATTGAATGCCTTCCTTGCTTCAGTCTTCACTGTGAAAGCTGATCCTCTTGAATCCCAGACCCTGGAGGTAACAGATAAGGTCTGGAGAGTGGAAGACTTTCCCTCAGTAGAGAAGGACCAGGTTAGTGGCCACTTAGCCAATCTGGACATCCATAAATCCATGGCCCCTGATGGGATGCATCCACGAGTTCTGAAAGAGCTGGCAGATGTCACTGCTAGGCTACTCTCCATCATCTTTGAAAGGCCATGGAGAACCTGAGAGGTGCCTGAAGACTGAAGGAGAACTAATGTTACTGCAATGTTCAAAAAAGGCAAAAAGGATGACCCAAGGAATTACGGGCCTGTTAGTTTCACCTTTGACCTTGATAAGGTGTTGGAACAAACCGCTCTGCATGTCATCACAAAACAAGTGAAAGCAAAGAATTTAATTGGGAGAAGTCAGCATGGATTCACCAAAGGGAAATAATGCTTGACCAATCTGATTGTGTTCTACTACATCATAACTGTCCAGAAGAGCAGTGAATATTATCTACCTTGACTTCAGAGAGGCTTTTGATGTTGTCTCCCATAACATCCTCATTAGGAAACTCAGGAAGTGTGGGCTACATAAGTAGATAGTGAGGTGGATTGAGAGCTGACTGTGTGACAGATGTCAGAGGGTTGTCATCAGTACAGCAGGATTGAGTTGAAGGGCTGTAACTGGTGATGTCCCCCAGGGGTCAATACTTGGTCCAGTCTTGTTCAATGTGTTCATCAATGACCTGGATGAGGGGACAGAGTGTATCCTCAGCAAGTTCTCTGATGATACAGAACTGAGAGGGGTGGCTGACACTCGAGAGAGCTGTGCTGCCATCCCATGTGACCTGGATAGGCTGGAGAACTGGGCAGAGAAGACCCTCATGAGGTTCAACAAGGGCAAGTGTAGAGTCCTGCATCTGGAAAGGAAGAGCGCCAGGCACCAATACAGGTTAGGGGTTGACCTGCTGGAAAGCAGGTCTGAGGAGAAGGATCTGGGAGTCCTGGTAGAGAGTAAATTATCCATGAGTCAGCAATGTGCCCTTGCAGCTGAGAAGGCCAGTGGAATCCTGGGGTGCATAAGAATGAGTGTGGATGGTAGGTCGAGAGAGGTCATTCTCCCCCTCTACTCTGCCCTGGTAAGGCCACAGCTGGAGTACTACATCCAGTTCTGGGCTCCCCAGTTCAAGAGAGACAAGGAACTACTAGAGAGAGTCCAGTGGAAGACAACAAAGATGATTGAGGGATTGGAGCATCTCTCTTATGAGGAAAGGCTGAGAAACCTAGGACTCCTTAGCCTGGAGAAGAGAAGGCTGAGGGGAGACCTTATGAATGCCTATAAATATCTAAAGGGTGGGTACAAGGAGGATTGAGCCAGATTCTTTTCAGTAGTTCCCAGTGACAGGATGAGGGGCAACAGCCACAAGTTGAAACATAGGAAGTTCTGCTTAAATATGAGGAAAAACTTCCTTACTATGAGGGTGGCAAAGCACTGGAACAGACTGCCCAGGGAGATTGTGGAGTCTCCTTCTCTGGAGATATTCACGACCCGCCTGGATGTGGTCTTGGGTAATGTGCTCTAGGTGATCCTGTTTTAGCAGGAGAGTTAGACTAGGTGATTTCTAGAGGCCCCTTCCAACTCTGACAATTCTGTGATTCTGAGTTCTTAAAGCAAACTTATTAAAAGCTATTTTTAATATTTTGACTGATTTATAGATACATATTCTTTCCTCCTTTCGAGTCAGTTGTGCTTCACTTAGAAGCATGTTCTCTGAATCATATTTTATTCTATGTCTCCCTAGGCCTCTTCGGCCTCTTTGGAGATAGAAGACACGATCATGCAGGAAGTCTGTGGGTCACAGATTGCTGGAAGCTGGGAGAATGTGTAGAAGTTGTGTATTCTGTGTTTGCTCTGTTTGTATGCTCTCCCCTTGGCATTTGCTAATAGTCACTGTTGGAAATCGGATGTTAGGCTAAAGAGATCTTTGCTTTTACCTCTTATTGCTGTCCTTACTGCTTGTTTCTATATGGCTTCATGAAGACAGAAGTGACTCTGCAGCTTGTTGTTCAGTATGGAGATACTTTGCAGTTTTATGTCATGGCCAGTCAAGAAGGGAGGGAAGATCGAGCATGTTGTTAAAATTGGAAGCAAAATATTTGGCCTTTCCATTTAAAGAGGAACATAAAGTAGAAATGAAAGCAAAGACAATGAAAACAGGGAGTCCAATGAAGAGCTAGGATAGCTATTCTGCATTGATAGAAGAGAAAAGAAACAAGGAGTCTAGTAATAAGGCAAGGAATGAACTTGGAAGACACTGTATGACCCATGAACTGAGGAAGACACTATAAGTAAGGGAAGCACTAAGCACTGTAGCAAACAATACTGTAAAAGCAATACAAAATGTTTACATAGAGATGGTAATCTCTGAAACCTATATTTGAATTTTTTAGCAAATAAAAACATTAAAGAAATGCATTTGGCAAATATTGTGTGTTCTCATTAAAGGGGCAGTGCTTTTATTGATGCACTAATTCACATGTCCAAAATGCTTTAGTCATTGAATAATGGAATTCAGACTTGCCATGTTTGTGTGTGTTCGTGCATGTGGGCATTTGTGGTTTGGGTGAAACTGGTATTTTTTCATTTGAATCAGACAAAGGTGGGGCAAGAGTGTTTTCTTTCAGGCATTTATTTATCATAGCTTACAGTTTGCTTTGTTGTTCAAATAGTATGTGACTCCACCCTTTCTCATTATTAGCAAGCAGGGATATAAGGCTGCTTTAGAGAGTTTCTAAGTGAACACTAATGAGGACTGGTATCAAGTTGCTTTCTAATACTTTTAAGAGCAAGACTTTGAAGGGCAAATGATAAGGATTGTAGCATGACTCCAAAAATCTCTGTACAAGGAAACATGATGTTGAAAGAAAATTCTTATACTAACCTGTTTCTTATTTAATTTGAAATAAATTGTCTCTTTTCACTCCATTCCAGACTTCCTGGGTAGTTAGCCTGTATGAGTCTAGGATTGCAACTGCTGTGTTTAAGAATGTGTGGGTTTGATCTCATGAGAGTATTTCAAAGGAATATGCAGACAGTGAGTGCAAGCATACCTTCATCTCCCCAACAGACAGGCTACCAGAAGTGATTGCTCATGCTGGAAGGAAATAGTGCTTTATGCTAAGGGTGTCACAAATCACACCCAGTGTCTCCAATGCAAATGTAGAGTTTCAGGAAACAATCTCTTTCCTTCTGTACCAGTAATCCCTGCAGGGTGATGCAACTCTACTGTAGTTTTTAGTGTAGAACGGTAGCTGCAGACAAAGGTTAGTTCCTGAAAATTATGGGTGAAAAGGAAAATAAATCCTGGTAACTAGTTCTGTATATGGAACTGGGTCATGAGCCCATAGTAATTTGTTTTGCTTGGACCTTGTCTATTATAGCATTTTTAGATTTTCACAAGCCTTAAAACAGCAGGGGAAGAGGGAGAGTGAGATGGGTAAAAATGAAGGTAAATTGTTGGTCTCCTTGGGAATTTAGTCAGTATTCTCTCTGGTAGTGAAATATATTTCTCCCCTTCTTTTGAGAACAAAACTCAGTGTCTAACCTGAAAAAAAAAAATAAATTAAAAAAAAATCAAGTTCCATGTTCCATATTTCAGTGGTGGCTGCTGGAAATTTATTGCAGGATTTGGTTGTGTTCAAGTGTAATACACTGAATGTCATCTATCTCCGCTATTATAAACTTTTCCATCTCTCCTCAGTAGTGAAGTCACCTGTTTTTTTGTCATATATAGTTTTGGTCTCAGATTAAGAACAAAGATGCCTCAAAATCAGTGTGTGTAGCACCCTAGCAGAGAGCACTGTATCCAAAAGTAGAAGGAGCAACTATGCAAGGAAGAGGATTAGTCAGAGGTCAAGGAGGAACATTTCTTGTAAATGACTAATAGTAAGGGATGGGCAATCCTTGTGTTGTTTTGAGGTTTCATGAACCTTATGAACTGTACTTTTGATTTCAGAGGATTTGTGAACTGTTCCCTCTTCCACCTTGTACTTCTCCCCAGTCAGGAATGGGGTTTTGCTCTTGTTGTTTATGTTTCATTGGTTTTTTGTTTTGTTTTTGTTTGGTTTGTTTGTTAGTTTTCTCCTGTATAAGAGAGATCTTTCTGTCTTTATTAATGCTTGAACATCCTTTCCACTTCAGCAGGTTCTCAGCAAACTTCTGGGTGTGAGCAGTTTCTGTCCATACAATCTCCTTTTCTAAGTATTTGCATTTTATTGATGCTTTCTTCCCAGCATTGAAACACAATATGGGAAAGGGACCTTCTGGGTCAGTATCAAGAGGCAATACAGTTTATTCTTTCTGTAGGCCTATTTAGCTCCAGTTTTAAACAAGTTTCTTTCATTTGGTCTTAATTTAATCTAAATTATATGATTTTATATAATTCTACAGTACATTCTTTTGAATTGTGTTTGTGTAACATTTGTACTCTCTGATCTTGTTTTTGGTCACTCAACTGATCTTTGAAAGCACAAATCAGCATCAGGACCTTCCTGGTTTTATTAAATCCTTGAATCATGAGTAAGATCCTTGGACTCCACAGAATTTAAGAGGACTTTAGAATTGAAATCTGTATTTCTTCTTCACTGTCATCTGTAGGAATTAATACCCTCAGACTGACTGAGAGAGTTTTGTATTACTACCGCTTCATTTAAATCTCTTATACTATACGTGTATGTTACATGTTTAAAATAAGTTGATTTATTGCATATACTGCTACCACTTTCCATTTGATAAAATGTAAGGAGAAAAATTTCCTCAGACATTGTATTGGGATGACCTGCAAGGAAATAGTCAATATTTTTCAAATTTTCTTTAGTGAATTGTAGCTTGAATATCTTTAAGTGGAATAGTTTTTTTAAAATTATTATTATTTTATATATTTTTTTTTTCAGATAGTGTTTTGGTAGATTATTGTTGTGTTCTATTTTTTACCTTTAGCGGATGCCAATTATGTTAATGAATTTTAGCTGGCCAATCAAAGAGTCAAAGCTATTTTCTGTTTATAAAATATACTAATTGAAATAACTATATGCAGTTTAATTGTGTTGGTAAATACTCTAATGTTTCATTTCTAAACAGTTAATATTTTAATGGACAGAAGGAATGAGGGATTTAGTAATTTGCCAAAAATGAAGACATCTTTTCTAATTACACAGATTATTCATTAACATCAGTGCTTACAAAAAATCTCCTGAGGCACAAATATATCTACATTTTTTTAAAAAGGATGTAAAGCTTTATCTAAAATAGAACTTAAACCAGAAATCAAATCCAACTTGGATGAAAGCTTAGCAGGTTTTAAGCTGACTCTAGGGTACACAGCAAATAGATATGGTGTGTTTCAAAACTCAGATGTTAAAGCCACAGAGCACAGTCTGTGTACTGCCAAGATATAGAAGAAGAATTGTCCAAAAACCCTTGGTGCAATTATAATGAACTAAATATGCAATCTATGCTGTGTAAAAATTCTGCATTGTTTATATCCTGCCATGAAATGAGTTCTCAGTTGAGAAAATGACTTTTATGAGAATTGTAGATTTGTAATAGGAACAGTCATCTTTCAGTATATAGCCTGAGAAAAAACGGAGGCTCCTTAGTTGAAATCAGTTCTATATGCAAGAATATCCTTTTCATTTGCATTACTGCAACAAAATTATTATTAGGGCCACCGACAGAGATGTGATTTACTATAACTAAAAGGATAGATTGGCAGATTTGTACTCCCTGAGCACTTTCCCACAACAGCTCTTCTGATGACAAGCCAACCTAGCAAGTTTTGGCTTGCAGTTTCGGTGGTTTGCAAACTGTTTCATTTTGAAAGTATGGGAGTTACTCAACACCAGGGGCTAAATGATGATCTGAATTGTGCTGGAGTTGCATTCATGCTTCTTTGGCTACTATTTAGAAACAACTGCTAATGTACACTGCTGTTCAGATCATAATCCAGTCCAGTTTCCTATACATCATAGAAGGTGGTGCAAGAAAGAAAATTAAACTAATCTCATTGTTATGTCTGTCTTTTTTGCATTAAATCTAGGGAAAGCCAAGGGCACATATTATATACACCTACTGAACTGCCCTGTTAAGATACATATCTCTGCACTGACTGTAGGAGCTGTCTGGTTACCTAACTACCTTAGGCTAAAATCTTAAACTTAATGCAGCTAGAACATTTTCAAGAAATAAATGATGCTCTGGTTCAGTGTTCTGGGGGAGGAAAAAACCCAACTACTGATAAATTTGATAACTTTAAGAAAATTTTGTATAATATTAGATAAAAATAGCTGTACTTTGTGATCCAATAATAGTATTTTGATGGTAGATTTTGAAGGCTATAGAACACAAAACATTCCTGCATTCTCTGAGTCTAGTCAAAGCCTTTAGTAAGTGTTGAAGTGTAGCTTAGGACACTTCCCTTGATTATAAAAATGCATCTGATAATACTGGAAACTGCTGATAATCTCCCTTGACATTCTGTGAGTGAGAAAATGTTCTATGATTTGATGGAGAAAACAAAAAAATAATCTTATCTAGAGTGGAAAAATTTGTTACCTATTTTTGGTAGTTTTTCAACTGTAGGATTAATATTGGTTACACAAAACCCAGAAATTTACACAAAAACTGAAATACCCCACTATCATACCCTCTAACTCATAAAATATTCCTGTTTATGTTTTGTTTCTTAAAACTGATTTTTGAACATTTAGGTCACCTCTTTACTATGTTTGCTAGTTCTCACTGAGATAGAATCATAGAATAATAGAATAATTAAAGTTGGAAGGAACCTTAAAGGTCATCAAGTTCCAACTCCTTGCCATGAGCAGGGAACCCTACCACTACACCAGGTTGCACAAAACCTCATCCAACTTGGCCTTAAAAACCTCCAGGGATGGGGCATCAACAGCTTCCCCAGGCAACCCATTCCAGTTCCTCATCACCCTTTTAGTGAAGAATTTCTTCCTAATATCTAACCTAAATCTCCCCTCTCTCAGTTTAAAACCATTACCCCTTGTCCTATCACTATCTTCTCTGATGAAAAGCCCCTCCCGAGCTTTCCTGTAGCTCCTTCAAGTACTGGAAGACTGCTATAAAATCTCCCCGGAGCCTTCTGTTTTCTAGGCTGAACAGCCCCAATTGTCTTCATAGCAGAGGTGCTCCAGCCCTTTGATCATCTTGGTAGCCCTTCTCTGGACCCTTTCCAACAGGTCTATAGAGTTTATTTTCTTCAGAGTAGCTAGTATGAAGCTATGTTTTGGATTTGTGCTGATAACAGTTGATAATTCAGAGATAGTTATGGCTGAGCAGGGCTTACACAGAGTCACAGCCTTTTCTGCTTCTCACACCAACCCACCAGTGAATAGTCTGGGGTTGCAGAAGAAGCTGGGAAGGGACACAGCTGGGACAGCTGACCCCAACTGACCAAAGAGATATTCCATACCATGTGATGACATGGTCAGCAATATAAAGCTGGGGAAAGAAGAGGAAAGTGGGCAATGTTCAGAGCGATGGTGTTTGTCTTCCTAAGTAACCATTAGGTGTGATGGAGCCCTGCTGTCCTGAACACCTGCATCCAATGGGAAGCAGTGAATTAATTCCTTGGGGTTTTTTTCTGATGTGCATGGCTTTTGCTTTACCTAGTAAACTGTCTTTATCTCAACCCAGAAGTTTTCTCACTTTTACTCTTCTGATTTGCTTCCCCATCTCACCAGGGGGTGAGGGGCAGAAATGAGCAAGCAGCTGCATCGTGTTTGGTTGCTGGCTGGAGTTAAACCACAACAGTCCTTTCTTGGTGCCCAGTGTGGGACTCAGAGGGCTTGAGATAATGACAGATCTTTTTGGAATGCACTAGACTGAATTTATAGCTGTTATTGCTGTTTAGCTATTAATTGGCAGGGCCTTGTGCTTGCCATGGGCTTGCTTGCCTTACTGTAAATTATTATTGTGCTCATTAGTGACTGCTTTTTTATTTTTCTGCTTGCTGTACTGCTTATCATCCTTCTCTGCTGTGCCTGAGAACTTTGTGATAACAGCGATGTGCATGTGCCTGGTCTGGCAGATGCCCAGGGCATTGCTGCTATTTCTGTGCTGCTGTATTAGACAGGCTGGAACTCCAGTGTGAACTTGAGCTGAAGGGACTGTGACCATGTGGGAACAGGACTTCCTGAAGTATATGTGGCCATGAATAAGTCCACACCAAAACAGGTACATCTCAAAGTGTCTGTGGCCATGGTTATGTCTGTGTTGCAGCAGGTATACTTCTCAAAGGGTTGTGGCTCAAGGATAAGTCCATGCTGCAGCAGGTACACCTCGAAGCATCAGTGGCTGTGCATGAGATCATGCTGGAGCATCTCAAAGCATATGGCCATGGATAAGACCATGACAGTGCTGAGTCCACCCCTGGAGAGACAGCAGCTGTGGGTAAGGGCAGGTTGGAGCAGGTTTACTCCTGAAGGGACTGTGGCTGTGAATAGTTCTATGCCACAGCAGGTATACCTGTGAAGAGATTGTGACTCACAGATAAGGCTTCACTTAGAGTAGGTGCATCCCTAAGGGACTGCAGTTTGTGGATAAGTCCAAGCCAGAGCAGGGACATGGGGAGGAGTTCAATGAGATGTTAAACCCTATAACCTGGCCCAAAGAGGCCAAGGGTGGAAATTGCAATAGATATACCTTTAAACTGTTGTAACCCGGGAGTTGAGTTGCATGTTTTAGGAATTACTATCTCAGGAATTTCCTGAACCAATAGAGGACAAACCTTAGAAGAAGCAGTGCAAGTGCAGCACTGACCTGACTGAGCTGGCTTTGGAACCCAATAACTCCACTCAACACACCACGTCTCCTGTCCCAAGTGACCACCATAAAAGATGGAACCCGAAGTCATGGACTAAACTAAGTCAGTAGAAATTTTGTGGTAATTTGTGGAGCTGGAAACAGTGTTGATAACACAGAGATGTTTTCTTTACTGCTGAGCAGTGCTTGCACAGAGTCAAGGCCTTTTCTGCTTCTCACCCCACCCCACCAGTGAACAGGCTGAGGGTGTAGAAGAAGCTGGGAGAGGACACAGCTGGGACAGCTGGCCCCAACTTAACAGAGGGATATTCCATACCGTGTGACATCATGCTTAACAATATAAAGCTGGGGGAAGAAGGAAGGGGGAGGTGTCCAGAGTGATGGTGTTTGTCTTTCCAAGTAACCATTAGGTGTGATACAGCCCTGCTGTCCTGGAGACGGCTGAACACACACCTCCAATGGAAAGTAGTGAATTAATTCTTTGTTTTGCTCGTGTGCATGGCTTTTGCCTTACCTGTTAAACTATCTTTATCTTAACCCAGAAGTTTTCTCACTTTTACTCTTCTGATTCGCTTCCCCATCCCATCTTGGGGGGGG
>NW_009953507.1:1045068-1063157 GCF_000747805.2 Chaetura pelagica | reverse complement strand
GGTGTTGGCGTGTGGGAGGGAAGCCAGTGAGTGGCTGTGTGGGGTTTAGTTGCCAGCTTTAGTTAAACCATGACATGGTATTGTTTTGGATCTGCGTTATGAAGGGCAGACATGGAATGGTGTTGAAAGTGTTTGAAATGTTTTTTCACAAGTAAAGGATTTAGTTATAACTAGAAATTAAGCTGTAGTTTAAAATGATGGCAGGATTTGTACCAGTAGAAGACACTAATTTCTAACTATGCAAGAAGATTTTTGGGTACTTATTCTCACAATTACACACATGCATGCACACACACACTCATAGATATGCTCTTAACCTATCAAAATATTATCAGTCAAGATTAAGAGTTAGACTTCAATCTGCAGGTGCAAGGGCACTTTGAGACTACAGCCTGTCCTTAATGCACCCTGTTGTTAATAAGTGGCTTGAGCTAAAACATATTTAAGCTTTCAGATAAGTCAAAATAGTGAACAGAGGCCTTGATGAAAGTCTTGTATATTTGAAACTGTTTCCTTATATAAATATGTCCTTACCACAAGGTGTTATGTATATATTTTGACAGACACCATAAAATGACCACACTTAGAAGGATCACTAGAATCCTTTTGCTGGAGATTGGGTTAGCAATGGCTTAGCTAACTAGACTGTACAGAAAAGTCAGTCTAGTTTTGTGGGATTTATCCTTGTGCTACGTGTTACTATTAGCTATATATAATTAATGACCAGTGAGGTGTTATTTAACTATTCTTGAGCATACTGAAGGTTTGTATTTAAATGTGACAACTATAGCTAGCATGGCAAAGGTGAGCTTCGCTCATGCTGAAAGAAGATTTGTGGAACCACTGAGCACTATCCCTCTGAAAAGATGCAAGATGCAGAGAAGTAACAAATTAATTGCACATGCGTCAATATATGCCCTGGTTACTTTATCATGAATGAGTGGGGAATCACAATCAACTCTAATAACAGATTCACTAAATCAGTTAAACAATCAGTGTTTTAACAGCCAAACATCAGATTGGAAAGTGGATATATGGAATTATTCATTAAATCTGTCCCAGGCTGTTTGTTGATGCCAATCATTTTGTCAAGGCTTTGTCACCTTCAATGAGTATTAGGTATAAAATTTAAGTTACTCCTTCCAACTCCTACAGTGTAGTTCCATAGCACCTGTGGAATGTACAGCTCACTGGGTGAGGGAGAAAGCAATATTGCAAGGTTTCACAAACTAGCTCCTTCTGCCAGAAATCCCTGGCACTGGGTTTTGAGTAGCACTCTTCTTCCATGGGTTATCAGGCATGAAAGAAATCATGCAGAGACATAAATTAAATTCCTGTGCATTTATGGTCGCCACAGCCTTCACTGGGGTCTTCTCCATCTGAATTTACCAGAATTTGCCCATGGAATTCAGTAAAGAACTACAGAAGCAGTTTCTTTAGCTCTTGACCAGTCTAGTGGGTTGGATTGGAACAACAAAGATATAACTTCAGCCTCACTTGTAATTTTTCTCACTTTTTATTATGATCTGTGCTATATTACAACTGCTCCTGTTTCATCTGTTCTCTACTCTGGCAATTCAGTTTCAGGCACAGCAGAACAGGTGGGGAGATGGTATTAGAAGTGGACTCAAAACAGGATGATGTGAATTCAAACACTATGTGATTCTGAAACATATAGATGGAGTGGGGCCAAGGGGTGTAAAAATAAAAGTATTATAAAATATCACTTAATGGGTAAAAAAAAATCTATGTAATAGTTTGTTTAGATGTCCTCTTTGAAACATATACCAAAGAATGCTGCTTTCTTATTTGTGCTCTATACCTGGGTTTTCCAGAAGAGTTTTAATATGGATTTTTCTGCTTGAAAAATTAAGAGTGTCATCAGACTAGATTCTAGTGGGAAGGAGGTTTTAGAGTGTTGCATTGTCAAGTCTGACCATGTACACGTAAGAGTGTTCACTACTGTATTCTGTAACCATTCTCCAAGATTAAGTATTAATTGACAACATAAAGGGTGATTTGTAGCTCAGTGATCATCACCTCCAAGAGGCTTTTCTTCATAGTCACTGTGACCAGCATTCTGAAAAAGTAAGGTAGAATTTTCTTGTGATGTTAAATGTTTACCATTTAATCAACATTTTTCTTGTAATGTAAGAAGATGGCTTAAAGCAAACAAAATCACCCCTGGTGTATTCAGAGCTTGAGTGTTTTCTTAATTAGAGTGCTGTATTTCAGCAACAGCACTGGAACCTTGTCAGGGTCCCCTGCTGAGATGTGCATGAGGTGCATGTGATTTACAATAATCTCTTAGCAACAACAATTCTATGAATTGATAAATTACTGCTTATTTATTCTGCTTTAAAATCATGTCCTTTGACAGTGCTCTGTAGGAAATGTCTCAGCAAGAAACAAAAAAACAGTCTTGAAAAATGGAATATAGTTTCAAACCAAAGCATAGCTATTTTTTTCAGTCTCAGCGCTAAAGAGATAAGGTGTAGAAGGTATTAAACCCTTAATGAGTAGCACACATTAAGAGTTGCAACACCCAATTATGGTTATTGCTGTGTGAGTATAGCAGACCTAGCAGTCAGTAGGGGCTACCTGGTGCACAGATCATGTAGCTAGAACACCAAAAGGTATTAAAAATAGGCCAGAGTGGTGCAAATAATAAATCCTCTGATCTACATCTTTGATGATGCCAAGAACAATGACTGGAACAAAAGATGCTCTCATCTGGCTCCATGAAGAGTTAGATTACTCTTCCTATGGCCAAATCTAATTGTTCAGCAAGCCTAAAACTTCAGAAGTTCTAAGCAAATAGAAGTGGAGGTTGAATGATATCAGAGAGACAACTGAGTATTTTTTAAAGACCGATTCCTTCCTGCACAAATCCTTCCTTGATATACAGGCGGTGTGAGCAAGGCAAGCTGCTTCCCCTGCCAAAGATACTGTTAGTTTGTCATGAAGACTTTCATAAAGGTGCAAATAGCAGTTTTTAAATTTTGAGAAACCCATAGATAGTATTTTAAAGTTGCTGGCAAATACTTTAACAAACTCCCAAATGAAAAATTACCCTGGGTCTTAATGCCAGTAAACATAGGAACTTAGGGTTTGGTCTTCACAGCAGAGAGAAGAAATAACTTAATCCTAGGAGACTATGGGATATAGGAGATCACACACCCAGTGACCCTGAAAACATAGCTGTGTTGGTGCACATACTAGCCTTTACCTTGTGGGGCCACCCTATGGGTCTTCATTTCTAATAGCAGAATGAGCTATTCACACGTCTTGAAGAATGGGCCCTTCCACTTTTCAACTGTGCCTTTTGCCAAATGAGATTAATTTCGCTCCCTCTGAAAAAAAAGAAATAGATGCAAAAGGTAAAGACTGAACAAATTCCTTGGTATGAACTGCTTGAAACCAATGACAAAACTAAACATGGACCCCTTGACTGCTATCCTATTCATCAGACTGCCTGACATTCCTTCATTTATTTACTTTCAAAGATCACTCTTTCAGCTTTGCAATGTAGCAGGTTGTTAACAGATACTTGCTTATGTATCAGTGGCAGCCGAAAACATAAGGGCGTAGTAGGGAGTCAGTTGGTCTGTTTATATAAAGTCAGAGCATGACACCTGGAGAGACAGTTTGTGTTGCAGATGCACTATCTAAAAAAGATAAAAAGTTGCCTACCAAAGATTTATCTGAGGCCTTCAGGGTAGTAATCTACCACTTGTGAAAATTCTTCTGGCCTCCGAATCCCATTTTAAATAGCTAAACTGTCCATATGTCCCTGAGCTTGGTAATAACACTCTTGGGTGCACTGACAATGATTGCTGAAGTCAGAAATGATCAACATGTTCAATATGCCACTTTGAGCAGGAGCAGATGTTTCTGGCTTTCAAACGGTAAAGGAATTAATGACTAGGAAACCTGGATTGTGGGGTTGTTTTTTGTTTGTCTGTTTGTTTTTGTTTGTTTGTTTGTTTTACCTTTTCCCTCTTATGTAGTGGTAATTAAGCTGAGTTATTCCCTCAGATATTTATTGCTTCATATTTGAGTTGATTTGACTACCTTAGAAAAACTCTTTACAATACGTTATCACAGGGTTATTGCTTCCACACACAGGAATCTTGATTGATCCAGAAGCAGAACAGAGGGAAAAAGTATTAAACTGTCCTCTCAGTCTGTGATACAATCTCGAGCCCTGAGATTTCCAGCTGGGGTTATGCTCTTTTGCTTTACAAACCTTTCCACTAATGGCGTGGAAGTGCTAGGGACTCAAATACATAATTTTCCCCAGGATTTGTTATTTGCATTAAGGTATAGCATATTATTAATGCTACATAAGTCATTAGTTCAGTTTCTCCATTCAGATAAATCCCAAGAGATTAGAGTAAAATCTTGCAGCTGCCCATTAAACAGCAGGAAACATATGGTTGTAGAAATGTAGTTATATATTTTCATAAGTTTATTATTTAAAGACACTGAAATTAAAATTACTCTATTGAATGTATTCCCATTTTATACACATATATTTTTACTTTGCATAAAGTGCCCATACAGTAGAATCTTCCGGCTATAATGTCCTGAGTTTTCTGAATGAAGTTGATAGTTAAGAAAATTACTGTGTAATGACTAAGTAGCTTCCATCCATCCTGATTTATTTCTGAAACATGAGAAAAACATCACAGATGCATGCTGCATTGTTCAGAGAACATGCATATGCATTTAAGTCACTTACATTATATGTTTTAGTTACGTAAGTGTGAAAAATGTTCATTTTACACTCCTAATTATGGAGCAGAACAGATGGCAAAGACTTAGTTCAAAGTAATATATATCCATTAAAATAAATGATGTTGCCAACCATTCATCAGAGATAGAAGAGTTTACTACTTCCTTGGAATATAACTAGGCACTACTTTGGACTGCAAAAAATGTAATTATTTCAAAGTTTATATTCTGTAATAATTTAGAGTAAAAATTCATTTAGAAAACTGTTTGAAAGCTTACATTATCAGGTGCAACACATTTAACATGGGTTTGTCATTTGACAGCATGAGATAGTGTGCAGGGATGGTAACTCTTGGAAGAGTACAAGTGACATTTATTTTGGCTCAGTGTGACTCATTGTGCTTAAACCATTATAAGTGTGTAATTGAAAGCTAAACTCTTCCTTCCAGCAGCAGATTGCAGGAAGGATGTGTACTGTGATGGGCAGTCAGAAAAAGACCCTGAACAGTCAATCCCTGAGGCAGTCCTGGGAAGGATCCCTGCTGTACCTGTTGAAGGACACAGCTCCCAGTACTGGCAGGCTAGCACATTTTGCTAAGTGCTGGGGAGTGCTGTGCTGCACAATGAGTCTTCCAAATTACAGTTTATGTAGCATCCCTGACTCTGATTAACGTTTGCAGTCCCTAGGCAAAATGCCTTGTTGCTGTGATGTTCCTATTTAAGACAGCAGCAAGCAGTTCAGAGGACATGCAGTGCAGAGATGCCAAACCCTTTCTCACTGTAGACATAGTGGAGCTAAGTAAGTGCCTCTGAAAAGTGATTCAGAAGCCCTGAGTAAAATGCCAATAACTTTAAATTGAATTTATAACCAGCTATGTTTTGGCAGTTTGGTAAAGATAATTTAATTCTTTCCTTTCTTGACATTAGTTGCTATAGCAGATATTTAAAATAAATGTAAGTGCCTTACATTACTTACACCTCAATGTTTTCTTAAAGCTCATAACAGAAAGGATTTTACCTGGCTCTTCCACTGGGGCAAAAGGCTAAAAGTAAGTCCCTAAGCCTGAAGCTACAGCTGCACTAGTAAATTAAACACTCCCAGAGAACTTTCCCAGGCCCCAGAACTCAAATTTTCTACATCATTAAATTGCTAGTACAGTCCCCAGCATGGTTTGGCTTATGCTAAATAACATTTTCCTAAGCAGTTCCTGGGCACAGGGCAGAAATTTGAATGGGCCAGTCGGACTGTTCACAGCAGGCAGTTTGCATGCAGCCACCTTCTTGTGGGGGCTCAGAGAGGTTGCTGATCTCTTGGCTGTGCTCTGCCAGCTGCCATCAGCACCAAAGAAAGGTTTATGTGTATTTACTTTGCTTGTATAGATAGCTAAGTTAGATTAGTTAGCCTTAGTTACCTATTTGCAAAGGACAAAAATAAATGAATAAATAAATAAATAAATAGAAAATTGAACCTTAGAGAAGCAAGAGTATAATTTCTTGACACTGATAATAGACCATGATCTGTAAAAGCTGCTATCAGAAGCTCTGTGAAGAACAGCACAACAACATACCAGTTTGCATTGTATCCATACGCACACAGTACTCAGCTTGCACATGTTCATGTGGGCCTAGAGTCTTCACCACGAGTTGTAGTTTTCACTCAGACTCCCTATATTTGGTATAAACAGTCTTCTCCTAAACATGTATCTGAAATATTCTGTAGATAGCAATTATTTTTTTCCAAGCTGACTGCCCATATGCACGGCTGGAACTAATGAACAGGCTTGAATGCAAGACTGTCTATGACATTATTATAAACAGATTCTTCTGTATTTAAAATACTACCTGAGTAGAAATATAGTTTTCTGTACTCTGACAATGATTTATACACTTTACAACACTAACTCCCTGAATTTTACATAATTATTGTTTTGTAGAATGACCGCTATGTGATTATTTGGGGTTATGGGATTTTTTTGGTTACCTTGTGGTGATACTTGCTCTGCCTTGATCATGTGAAGGCACCTTTTCTTTGCAAAAGGATGATTGCAGGAATTATAAATCTTCTGTCTGAGTGGAACTAATTGCTGAAATGAATCAAACCCCTTCTTGCTAATGCAATACTACTGTAAATTCTCCACCAGCAGTAATCAGGAAGGCTTTTGTCCATGATTTCAGTGTTTGAAAGATCAGAGCTTCAGTGAAAAAAAACAGCCAACCTACCAAAGTAATACATTATTTTCATTCTTCAGTTGCTGATTAATTATACACAAGAGGGGTCATAGACATGAGGCAAAGTCAATAGGTTTAAGGTGACATTTAGTTATTATTGAGAGATTTCTTCTTGGGATGTGTGTCCAGAATCTCACAGAAGCCTATGGAGAATTCTAAAAAGAAGTTCCCACAGCTTTCAAGGCTGGTTGTTCTTAATAAGCAAAAATAAATGCAATACAATACAATTGAATGTAATGTGATGCAACATGATGCAATACATTATGGTACAAAACAATACAAACCAAAACTTAGACCACATAAATTCTATTTGATCACTCTACTGGTGCTGCTGAATCAGTGGGAGTGTTTCCTATACCATCTTGGGTGTTCCTCTTGATTAAAAAAATGCTTTAAAAGGTAATTCTGAAAGTATTCTCTCAACATAGAAAAGGTAATGCCACTCACATGGCATAAATATCCCAGGCCTGCCTATGAAACGTCCTCCCTTTCATGTGCAAAATTGAACTCAACAGCCTCTAGAAAAGCTCTTTCTTCCCATTCTTAGTCACTGCATCTGTCTCCTTGAGAGCAGTCTGACTTTTGTAGGCTGATGATCAATGTTATGCAGATATATAATTGCGGTGTATATAATTTCTTATGTGTGGTATATATAATTTCTTATCCTGCTTTCCATATTTTGGGCAGAAAAGTTAATATATTTATCAGCAAAGCTGGTTGATGTTTGTTCATTTTGTCTTCCTAGACAGTTTGGCATTGAGGAAGTCTTAACAGATTGGTAATCTGAAAATCTTGCATGGACTCAGAGCTGCAGTTGTAAGAAAAAGAGTCTATTCTCACAAAAAGATATGCCTTATTTCTACTAAAAATGCTGTGGGAACAAAAAACAAAACAAAACAAAAAGGAGGTCAACAAGAGAATTCTTATGGCAGAGTATTTCTTTGACTCTCCTTCCTTTTTTTTGTTTTTATTTTGGAAGTATGATGGGGCAAAATCAAGTATGGATCATGCATCCCTGTGGCATGTGGTATATCCATAAAGTCTTTTTATCAGGTCTTTTTAATACTTTACATATATATGCATAATGTAACTCACAGCCAGTGATCATACTTCACCTCTGAAACAGTTGCTGGCTGGTTTTGATTACAGGCATCTGTTCATTTTATTTGGTCACTCTTCTCTCAGAGGAGTGTGCTCTATGAAAGACAGATTTATCATACATAAGGACAAAAGTTTATTGCAAGGTGGAAAGAGGAAATCTACAGTACTGCCTGCATCACAACAGTCACTATTTTGAGCAAAACTTTCTCAGAAAATTCTCTGGAAGAGAAATTGCAGAAATGTTAGACAAAAAGTCTCAAAAAATTATTCAGTATTTCTGGTTCTAAATTATTTGGTGTAACTAAAAAATTTCATGCAGAAAGCAAAGGCTGCCTGTGTTTTTTGCAGCTTGTGTGGTCTGTTATGATTTTTACCTTTATGCTTTGTGTCCTAATTCCTAAATACAAAGGGGGAAATCTTAGCATTCAAAGTTAACTGTTGTTCCCAGAAATATAGTTTGCACTGAGATTTTTGTCAATCTGGAGAGAAAAATTGATGGCAGAATAGCATGTTGACAAACGAAATTGAGTACACTGTCTTGCAACACATTGTTCAGATATTACTGTGAAATACAACAAGGTAAAGCAAATGCTGGATTAACTTTGGTGTCTGTCTACGTTCATATTGTGCAATTCAAACTGTGACCTACAAGACAGAGATACCAGATGGTTGGTTCACTGTGCCAATGAAGGACCACCGTGACTTCTGTTTCTAGACTGTGAGAGTATCCAAGTATCCACTAAAGAGTTCTTCAACTCTGACATGAGTTGGTGATTTCAGGTGTTTTATTGCAGAAAAACGCTTATATATGACCAGAATCTTATCATAACTAAATTTGACAAGATGTGTTTCAGCTGTGTTAAAAAATACTCTCTCCCCAGAAAAAGAATCTTTCCCAAGTATCATCTTTTTTAGCCCCAGGTCTCAACAGTAGAAGTAAGATTTTTACCATGATTTCTTCCATAGTCTCAGGAGAAGCTCTGCTTTTTAGAATCCGAGACAAGCTGGCTCTGAAAATGAGCGATCCTCCCTTGTGTAGGTAGCTCACATTGCTGTTTCCAATGTACCCTATTATGGAAAGAGGGCTCAATTTCCTTGAACTGTCACTGCTTCATCTTTCTGAGCATGATATTAATTTAAAGAAGATGACAAGAAGTATTATGAGCTTGTAGATATATTGCCATTGACAGGGCAATGAAAGATTCAAACAATTAGCAAAACCATCTGAAGTCTGAAACCTAAAACTGTACATTTCATAATGTATAGGAAAGCTTCATTTCCTTTAATTGTAGTGTTAAAGAGTTTTGTATTTACCATGCAAATTTCTGTGCTAACATGATGTCACACAATGGTTGACCTTGGCAGAGACCTCTGGAGGTCACCTTCTCCAAACCAGCTGCTCAAACAGGATCACTTAAAGCCAGCTGCTCATATTCATGTTGTGACACCTTCTGAATATCTGCTGTGATGGAGACTCCACAACCTCTCCGGGCAATGTGTGACTTATACAGTAACAGTGACTGACATGGCAAGTATCAAATTAATTACTATCCAGTTATATATGGGCAAATGAGACGAGTAGAACATAACTGGCTGCTGTGAGAGAAAACAAAAAAGCAACAAGTGTAATGCAGAACACTGGTGCAAAAAGCCCCAGTAAACCAACCAATCATATCCCTGTTGTACATAGATATTAGAGTTTTACCCCTGTGCCATTCTAGTAGGAATTACTTTTTCCTGATTTAGTGGTAGCAAACTACATTCCACAGTTTTCTCCTCCCCTTTCTCCTGCTTCCTCTCAGGCATGGATTTTGAAGGATGGTAACCTTTGTCTCTTAATGTTGTGAAAAATTCTACCTCTCCTTTATGGTTATTGTTCACATACTTGGTGACTGTAAGGATCACTTATATTTAATTTATTCTTCCTATGTTAGTGTGGTCTGATATTCTCAGCATTTTGTAATCTCCAGAGGTCCCTTCCAACACTAACCACCCCGTGATTCTGTGTGATTCAGAGAGGATGGTGTGCTCCCCTCCACTAAGAGAATGGAAAGGTTGAGACGATGCTTGCTACCAACTATAAACCAAGCTGAATTATATATTTCATCTTTTTGGTTTTGCAGTGAAGTATACAATTACCGTTTTGTTCAAGGTGGCATTAAAAATATGTTTTACCTCAATGTTGATTAATAGAAACTTGTATAAATATAAATGTGATTAATATTGTTAAAAGAAAAAAAAAAAAATTACTTGTTATGAATTTATCTTAATTTTAGTATAATACCCAGTTTTAGAAGTATTTATGTCTATATTTTCAACATTTTTGGTTCGTTTGGAGCAGACAAAATATTGCACCTCTGAAATACTTATTTAACTTTATGAGAATTTTAGATTTTTTAAAAAATGGCTATTACACTAACAGTGTACATTTTGTCCATGTATTTCTAAGAACTAAGCATATATGCTGAGGAATCTCAGTGCCCTTTACATGGAATGAAACCCATGCCTTGCATAACTGAATTGAGTCATGCATAATAAACTATGCCAGACATGGAAAACAGAAGTACTAAGATCCTCAAGTAAGTGTGGGTTGGGAGATAAGCAAACAAAGTTACATATATATATATATATATATAAAATCCAGAACTTTTTCCCAAATTAAAATAAGGTAAATCTTTTAAAAATCAGGACAGAAAATATCGGTATGTAAAGGGATTGCCTGTGTCTAATGATTTAGCATGACTGATCAGTAGTAGCACAAATATTTGATATTTTGTCAATTTAAAATACAATGGAAAAATAAGTAAAGAAAGTGTTTTAAATAACTCAGATATGGCAAAAGAACTGACAACAACTATTTGATTAAAAAAGCCCTAAAACACAAACCCAACAACGATGTTTCTCTCAGACTCTATTCTACACATACCCATAGATACCATCGACTGCTGATGCTATTAGACATTGTGCTGACTCTGTGTCTGCAGTAAGAATATTGGCAGGCAGCACCATATCAGCCATCGGAACTTACATACAGACAACTGTAAAAATGAATGCTTACTCTTAGATGCAAGTTTATTTATCATGGGCATGCTGTAACATGAAGAGTATGTGACCTTATGGATAAATTTGATACAGTTTTGCAGTCTTTCACTCTGTGGACTTGCACTCTATTTAGAAGGAAGATTGGAAGCAAGTTTGACAGTGCACATTTATAATGATTAACTTCACAGGAAACACCTGGTCCAGCTCAGAGAATAGTATTCAGATTATGAGAAGGGATCAAGCTATCTCTTTGTGAGTACAGTATTTAGCTAGGAATAATAGCTAAAGGCTAACAGGTTCTTAAGAGTTTCTCAGTCTATTTAAACAACAGAAAGACCAAACAAAATTGCCATGAATAATCATAAACACCCAATGCCTAATACAGAGCTTACTGAATTTAATGGAAATATGTTATTTGCTGTCAGTGGGTTTGAAAGCAGTTCTTTGAAAATATTAAGCCAAATCTGACTGGTTTATTCCCTCTGCTGTATGACCAGGCCAGATTTTGTATTCTTCTATATCTAACAATTTTACTAGACAATCTGCTCATGCAAGTTCCAATGCCTAACAAGTGGAAACAAAAGGGCAAATCCAGTCATGATGTAAAGAAAACTGAGAGATGAGGGAATCAGAGATCAGAACATCCATGTGAAGAAGTTCAAGTCCTATAAGATGTTGCTGTTGGGGGGGCGGAAGAGGTGATGGCCAAAGATTTTCCATTCCCGTAACTCAATATATATTAAAATGAAATATCTTGACCTGAAATATGCTTCATCAGAGGAACGAAGAAGAGTCAGGACTCTCAGGACTGGTACACTTTGGATGCACGTAATTGATTGTACTTTGTCTGCAGCTTGGGCTCAAGGACTAAGTCTGCATTGTACTTTAGCAAGTCTCATGGGCTGGCTAGTCCCACAGGTGTCTTAAAGTGTGATATGCTCTCAGAAGCTGGCCATGCATATCAGTGTTTGCAAACCCCATGTCTGAAAATGTGGAAGCCTTTCTGGGGTAGATAGTTGCTGTCTTGTCTGCACAGCAGGATCACAAGTCATGACTTAGTTCAACAGTATGTGAAAGGGATATAAGCAGCATATAACTGCAGGAAAGAAATTTCCCCTTTGATACTCCACATGCTCTAAACCCAGTCCAAAGAAAATACCTTGTAGACGCAATGAAAATTATCTAGGGTCTAGTCTTGATCCTGGTATTAAAATACATAACTAAACTTGAAACACCTTTTGTAGTGTCTTGAGCCTATCTCACATCCCAGCTTTCTAGACTTCATGAACAGGAAAACAAATCCTTAATGAATGCTGGAGATCTTCAGTGTCATGTCTCCCCCTCTTGAAGGCCTGGAGCTCTCCAACTGTATTAGCCTACAAGCAGGAGTTAGATGTACCTCCTCTGAGCAGTACACAACTCTGAACTCAGGAGAGGGTTAGGAACAGTGCTTGGACAAATTTTGAATTATTAATCAGATTTTGACAAAAATATGTAATGTTTTATAATAATGGATACTCTTATTTATTAATAAATTATAATTTTAAGTACATACTGGATATACTAGAGATAGTGCAGCCACAGAGGTGATTATTTGACTGGAACATCTCTTCTGTGAGAAGAGGCTGTGACACCTGGGACTGTTTAGCCTGGAGAAGGCTTGGGGGGAATCCTATCAATGTGTATAGCATCCTGAAGGGAAAGTATAAAGAAGATGGAGGTGGGCTCCTTTCAGTGGTATCTGGTGGCAGAACAAGGGGCAATAGGCACAAATTTAAACACAGAAGGCTCTGTCTGAATATCGGGAAACACGTTTTTACATTGAGAGTGGCCAAACTCTGTAACAAGTGGGAGTTGTCTAAACATGGTCCTGGGCAACTGCATCTAGGTACTTGAGCTGGAGGTGGTGGGGCTGGACCAGATGACCTCCAGAGGGTCCTTCCATTCTGTGGTTCTGTGATTCTGAATGCATGGGAGTGATTATGCTCATACTTATATTGCAGTTTCTTTGTGGAAATAGAGAAGTGTGAGTTCCTAGTTATCTTCTGCATAGTCTTCTTTAAATGCACATACAAAAATAAAAGATAAGGATGCATTCTTTAACAATGGTAGTTCCAAAATTTAAATATTATTTTCCAGTGGAAATACTTCAGGTAGAACTGAACTTGTTATAAATGAATAAACTCAGTTACATTGTTCTCCATTTATATTCATGTCTTTGGAAGAATCTGTTTCTGCCATTGTTTCACTGTTTCATTGTTTAATTTATCTCATCTGTTCCTACCCATGTGGAAGTGCAGTAAGAACAGTGGATTACTCTGTAGAATTGATTAATTGACAGTAGGGATAAGGCTTATCTTTTATTTACTCCTGGAGCATTTCTAAATTTCCACGTGCCTTGTCAGAGTGGTTTGTTTTTGTTTTTGTTTTTGTTTATTTTTAAATTACATTTCTCAGGAAAATGTTATATTAAAATGACAAAATTCAGCAAGACAGCAATCTGAATGGTTGTGCTGAATGAACAAAGAAGCAAATTATATAGTAGTTTAATGACATTCCCAAAAACTTGGGTGAAAAACTAAAGAAGAAGTGGAATACTAATCAGAGGCTGCTCTCTAACCAACAATTATATATGCTTGGGAAAAATAGTACTTTTATGTTACGTTAAATCCCCTTTTTTTTTTGCAACAGCAGCAGCAGCAATGATTTTTTAACATGGAATTCTTACTAAACAAGAGAAATATTTAATCCATAATAAGCCATTAGTGAGCATGAAGAAACTAAATACAGAATGTATTTCATGTAGCAAACACTACTGTATCTAAGAGCTTCTGAATCTAAATCCATGCTTACACAAGGGTGTGGCTGTGTACAGCAATTTGAGGCAATTCGGCATTTCCCTCGGTGTCAATAGTGTACTTCTTGTTTCTGGCAGACAAGTGTCTGCACTGCAGAAACCACCATAACATCTTGCAGTAACAGACCCCCTTGTTGGCAGTGGCAACAGAGTGCAAGAAAGGAGTGAACATGGAGATAATTACCCTGGCTCCACAGAGGTCAGGCCTGGGAAATGTTTGTGGGGTACCGTCTGCTGGAGCTGACTGGGCTTTAGAGAGCATAAAGATTTCATACAGAAGTCTTCTACCATTAAAGTTATCTTTCTAGTCCCTTTCAGGAAATCTGTAGCAACCTATTTATTTTTTAACAGTGTACTGGTCACAGATACTGCAGTGCTGATGCTATACTAGAAGCTACGGGTGTTCTTATTTAACTATTGAAAAGTCAGCTGGGATGTATTGTAGCATTCTCACTTGTAAATAATACAGCAAACCTCTGTAAAGAAGCAAGGCAAGTTCCATTTAACACGTTTTACAGACAGAGACCCAGATACCCCTTTGCCAGTCACAGCATACACATGGAGCAGGAGATGATATTTCCCCTGATACAAAAGACAGACAAAAGATGATGGGGGAAAAACAAGGCACTAGGAAGTGAAGTGATTTGTTGAAGATCACTCAGATTATTTACTGGAGTGCTGGGTTATTTACTGGAGCGTGGGTTTACTGACTACTACTTCAATCTCATATCCGCTACATCATGGGATTTTCATGCACTGCCAAAAATGGTATCATGTTAATGCTCTGTGTATTCTATAGCAATTACATATTTCGTATGTGTCATGGTTAGTGAACACAGAATAACAACATCAGATGAATGGAAATAGGAATATTTAAATTAAGATAAATAAAGAAAGATCATTATTCCTTAGTGGAAAATATATATTTATTTTTTTTTTTAATGGAAAAATTGTGAATTTCTCGACATCCTTGCCTGGGCAAGAAAGCATGTGGTTCCCCAAGGCATGGGGTCCTTGGGAATTCATGAAGACTGGATTCCTTGCTTTATAAAAGATAAATTTCTGATGACCTCATGCAAATACCTTAGGAACAGAGCCCACATTGTTGAGGGCTTGCAGTTTTTCAAGTTGCTGAATTTTGCCTTTGGAGAACCTTCCAAGTTACTAGTAAGAGGGTAGGTGGGTGAGCAGAAACTGGGCAAGAAATCTGAGGGAAGTCATGTTTTCAGTGAACTGGTATCTTCCAAAGGAAGAAAAATAATTATATAGGAATATTTCTAATCAGTTTGGTTATGATTCCCTATAACAATGCAAATATCTTTAGATATAGATTAGGGGTTGACCTGTTAGAAAGCAGCCCCATGGAGAAGGACCTTGGGTTCCTGGTGAACAACAGGTTATCCACGGGTCAGCAATGTGCCCTTGTGGCCAAGAAGGCCAATGTATCCTGGGGTGCATTAAGAACAGTGTGTCCTGCAGGTCGAGGAAGGTTCTCCTTCCCCTCTATTCTGCCCTAGTGAGACCTCACCTGGATTATTGTGTCCAGTTCTGGGCTCCCCAGTTCAAGACGAACAGGGATTTACTTGAGAGAGTCCTACAGAGAACTAAAAGGATGATTAAGGGACTGGAACACCTGTCTTATGAAGAAAGGCTGAGAGACCTGGGGCTGTTTAGTCTAGAGAAGACTAAGAAGGGACCTTATTAATGTCTACAAATATCTGAAGGGTGGATGTCAAGAATGGGCCAATCTCTTTTCAGTAGTGCTCTGTGATAGTAAGAAGGGAAATGGCACCAAGTTACAACACAGGAAGTTCCACCTCAACATGAGGAAGAACTTCTCTACTGTGAGGGTGGCAGAGCACTGGAACAGGCTGCACAGAGAGGTTGAGGAGTTTCCTTCTCTGAAGACTTCCAAGACCTGTCTGGATGTGTTCCTGTGTGATCTGCCCTAAGTGTTCCTGCTCTGGCAGCAGGGTTGGACTTGATGATCTTCAGAGGTGCCTTCCAACCACTATGATTCTACAATTCCATTTTTATAGCACTGCATGCCTAGAGGCCAGTGCATCTGTGTGTGTGTGTGTGTGTGTGTACACATTGCACAGAAGATAGTTATACACAATTTTGACATGTCATGTAACAATGACATTGTAAGATTTCTACAGCAGCAACAGGGCTTGAAGGGTGAGATGGCTACAATGTGATCAGTCCCTGTACTACTTTACACCAGTAAGCTGTTCCAGGAAGATATTTTTTGCTGATTATTTGTTATTAACATGATCTTCACATTACTAATCATTGCAAAAATAAATATTGACCCTTGTTAAAGAGTCAGTGACTATATGAAAAAAAATAATAAAAAGTATTCTTAGAAATGGATATGGTCAATGTTGGTTTCCTTTTTGATTTATAGGATTAATATCATACACAATTTTGTAATAAATTATGTTAATGGGAAATTTCTGCAAATTATAAGTGCACCTCTAACTAGGACAGTATGAAAGAGATAAATATGTTATGAAATTATACTAATTCTCTTCTGTAAGTATAAGAAGATGTAAAGATGTGATTTAAAATGTCACACTTGCAATCAGAGCAAAAAAATCTACAATCAGGAATCTGTGATAAATATTTGCATCATGGTTTTTGAAGACAGAGACAGTGCAAACATATTTCAAGCAGACTAAACATGTCTGGAATAAAGTCTAAAAAAAATTTCCCCTGGAGATAGATTAATTGTTGGTTTATAGCACAGGGTTACAGCTAACAAAGTCTTTCCTGACTCAGAGCTTCTAATGTAGTTTTCAGATAAGCAAATGGTTTACTGTAACAGACACATATCTGAAAGATGAGAAGCCATAAGAGTAAAATCCAAATGCTGTGTGTTATATAACTTAGTGGAAGTCAAAGGCAATCACAGACACTGCGTGTGGGGGAAAAAGTGTCATTGTGTTACTTCCTATTCTGGACTACTGCTAGAGATGGGAAATATCTGATATGTCTCAGAGCCAAAACTCAACAGATGAGGCTCTACAACATGAGTGCTGTGGTGCACTGCTGGAGGTAGGGAAGTTCAATGGGGCCCTCCTTTGCTTTGAGGGAGAGCTCATGGGAGAGAAGGAGATGAGTGTGGAAACTCGGCACCATGTTCCTGTGGTGGGAATGCTCTCAAAGGCTTCTTATAGCTGCTGTATGCCACAAGAGCTGGAGCTGCTTGCTTTGCTTGGAGACCATATTACTCACTTAGTCAGTTAAGCTACTTTCCCAAGTGAATATTTTCATTTTTTTCTAAAAAAAACCCAAACCAAACAAAAAAACTCCAACAACAAACAGCTGGTAAAACTCTTGAAAATAAACACATTTTCTGGTCATATTCAGAGTCTTATATCTAGTGCCTGCAGATGTCACAGAAATAAATTTCTCTGTGATTTCCTGTTCAAATCTGTCATCTCCTGCAGAACTATGAGAATGCCTGCCATGAGATAGTGCACTTCTTCATCGTTCAGTGATTTTGATCCCGTCTGGCATGAAAAAGGGGCTGTAAGATTTTCCTCACGTTAAAATGTCTAGGCAATCCATGTTAGTGAGTGCGCTGCTCATTTTTTACAGTAATTGCTTATGACATTGCAATAGACCTTCCTGAGATAACGTGACTTGTCTGCTGTAGAGACTTGGATTCCCATTTTCCTGCCTTGGTTTTACTCTTCTTTATGGTGCTTGTGTGAGTGAGTCTGATCCTGAGCAGTGCTGGAAAGAGCGGAGTATTTTAAGGAAGTTTTCAGTTATTAAATTAACAGCTCTAAGATCTGTGATGTATTTATAATAAAGACGTTTTTTCTGATGTTTACGTGGAACCTCCCATGTTCTAGTTTGCACCCATTGCCCCTTGTCCTACATCACTAGACATCACTGAAAAAAGCCTGGCTCTGTCCTCCTGACACTCACCCTTAACATATTTGTAAACACTGATGAGGTCACCCCTCTCTCAGTCTCCTCTTCTCTAAGCTAAAGAGACCCAGCTCCTTCAGCCTTTCCTTATAAGGGTGATCTTCCACTCCCTTAATCATCTCTGTGGCTCTGCACTGGACCTTTTCAAGCAGTTCCCTGTCCTTCTTGAACTGAGGGG
>NW_009953507.1:1023485-1043169 GCF_000747805.2 Chaetura pelagica | reverse complement strand
GGAGTATTTTAAGGAAGTTTTCAGTTATTAAATTAACAGCTCTAAGATCTGTGATGTATTTATAATAAAGACGTTTTTTCTGATGTTTACGTGGAACCTCCCATGTTCTAGTTTGCACCCATTGCCCCTTGTCCTACATCACTAGACATCACTGAAAAAAGCCTGGCTCTGTCCTCCTGACACTCACCCTTAACATATTTGTAAACACTGATGAGGTCACCCCTCTCTCAGTCTCCTCTTCTCTAAGCTAAAGAGACCCAGCTCCTTCAGCCTTTCCTTATAAGGGTGATCTTCCACTCCCTTAATCATCTCTGTGGCTCTGCACTGGACCTTTTCAAGCAGTTCCCTGTCCTTCTTGAACTGAGGGGTCCAGAACTGGACACAATACTCCAGATGCAGCCTCACTAAGGCAGAATGAGGAGAACCTCTTTTCACCTACTAACCACACCCTTTCTAATGCACCCCAGGATGCCATTGGCCTTCCTAGCCACAACGTCACATTGCTGGCTCATGGTCATCCTCCTGTCCACCAGGATCCCCAGGTCCCTTTCTCCTACACTGCTCTCCAGCAGGTCAGCCCCCAACCCGTACTCGTACATGGGGCTGCTTTTCCCCAACTGCAAAACTCTACACTTTCCATTGTTGAATTTCATCAAGTTTCTCCCTGCTCAACTCTCCAGCCCATCTAGGTCTCTCTGAATGGCAGCACAGCCTTCTGGTGTGTCAGCCACTCCTCCCAGTTTAGTGTCATCAGCAAACCTGCTGAGGGTACATTCTGTACCCTCATCCAGGTCGTTGATGAAAATATGGAATAGTGCCTGTCCTAGTACCGACCCCTGAGGGACTCCACTAGTCACAGACCTCCAACTAGATTCTGTCCCATTGACCACAACTCTCTGACTTCTTCCTTTCAACCAGTTCACGATCCACCTCACTACCTGATCACCAAACCCGTACTTGATCATCTTATCTACCAGGATGCTGTGGGAGACAGTGTCAAATGCTTTACTGAAATCAAGATAAACCACATCTACTGCTCTACCATCATCTATCCACCTAGTCACTTCCTCATAGAAGGCCGGAAGGTCGGTCAAACATGACTTTCCCTTGGTAAAACCAAGTTGACTGCTCTTAATGACCCCCTCAGTCTTGATATGTTTAGAGATAGTGCCAAGAACAAGTTGTTCCATCACCTTTCCAGGGATGGAGGTGAGGCTGACCAATCTATAGTTACCCAGGTCCTCCTTGCCTTTCTTGTAGACTGGAGTGACATTTGCTATCCTCCAGTCATCAGGCATCCCTCCTGCTGCCCACAACTTACCAAAGATGATGGAGAGTGACCTAGCAATTACCTCCACCAGAAACCTCAGCACCTGTGGGTGCATTCCATCCAGACCCATCAATTTATGGATGTTCAGACTGTTTAACTGATCCCTAACCCAGTCGTCATCTACCAAAGCAAACTCCTCCTTTATCCTGACTCCTTCTGGGGCTTTAGGGATCTGGGGCTTCTGGGGACAGTCTGCAGCAGTAAAGACAGAGGCAAAGAAGGCATTCAGTACCTCTGCCTTCTTTATATCCTCTGTCACCAGGACACCCATCTCATTCAGCAGTGGGCCTATATTGCCTCTAGTGTTAGTTCTATCTGCAGTGTATTTGAAAAAGCCCTTTCTGTTGTCTTTGATCTCCCTAGCAAGTTCCCAGGAGGCCAATAAACTCTCCTTATTGCCTCCCTACATCCTCTGAAAACAACCCTATATTCCTCCCAAGTGACCAGCCCCTCCTTCCATGATCCATAGGTTCTCTTTTTCCACTTGAGTTTGCCCAGCAGTTCCTTGTTTAACCATGTGGGTCTCCTGGCTCCCTTACTTGATTTCCTACCCATTGGGATGCTCTGATCCTGAGCTTGCAAGAAGTGGCCCTTGAATGTTGACCAACTATCTTGAGCCCTTTACCATCTAATACCCTGTCCCATGGGACTTCTCTTAATTGATTGAAAAGGCCAAAGTTGGCCCTGCAGAAGTCTGGGATTCTGGTCCTGCTGGGTATTCTGTTCCTCCCACACTGGATCCTGAACTCCACCATCTCGTGATCACTGCAGCCAAGGCTGCCATTGACTGTCACTACTTCAACTGGACCCTCCTTGTTGGTGAGCACAAGGTCCAGCAGCGCTCTTCTCCTAGTTGGTTTGTCCATCATTTGTATCAAGAAGTTATAACTGATGCATTGGAAGAACCTCCTAGACTGTGAATGGCTGGCTGTGTAGGCCAGCTGTGTAATGAATAATATTTGTGCAGAGACATTCTGTTATGAGGACAGCTGAGCTCTGCCAAACATTGTCCTACTAGCTCAAGCTAGAACTGCTAGAAAACATTAAAGACTGTGCCCACTGAGTGGCCATTTATTCCAAGTAGTAATTAAATATCTTCTTTCTAGCTGGTGTTGCATAATGAAGACTACTTATGTTCATGTTTTTTTTTGTTTATTTGTTTTTTTTTTCTGAAAATAAAAAAATAATAACATGTTTCTCCTCCAAAGGTTTTGTGGCTTTGGTGGGGTTTTTTTGTTTTGTTTTGTTTTGTTTTTTCTCATCTGGGAATATACTAAAAGTATGAAAATATAATTGTGCTATCATAAATGAGAAATGATTATTGGAGACTCAATTAGTAAAAATATACAAATGTAAGACAAATATAATAAAGGTACTTTTCATCCATCATCTGCCCTTAGCACCTCAGTCTTGAATTCCTCATTGAAGATAACAGGAATTTTGTCCTGATTGAGGTATTTAGGAATATGGCAGCATTTACAAGACAGGAAGAATCAGAAGTCCAAGCTACATAGACAGCTGGTTGAATACAAAGGCCCTTTTAATGTTCTACTTGCACCAATTTTGTAATTGCAGTCTGGAAGATCATTTAAAAACTATCAATACTTTGTTACTGGGTGCAGATATGTTAAAATAAAAATAAAAAAAACAAACAAAAAACCAAAACCACCAGAAAAACCCTCCCATATATCTATTTTTTATACATCTATGAGTATTAGAAAATAAGTATTTGTCTTTAAAAGCTTATCTACTTGCCACTTATTTACTATAAAAGACAGCAACTGAGAAAATTCAGGATTTCTGTTGCCCATAACAGACTGCTTTATAGTAATTGCAGACTGAATTAACCAATATGACATGAATCTCCTCTAGGGAGACCAGCTTCCCACTCGTCTTGTTCTGGTGCCGACACAGCGGTCAGTTGAAAGGATCTGCAAGGAGAACCCATGCTCTTTGAAAAGTCACTAATTACAAAGGAAGCAACTGCAATAGCTAAAGTTGAATACCTTTGAAATTACTCAATTAACAGAATTGTCATCACAACTAAATGAAGCATTTTTTACTTTGATCTTGTAGACTTTCTACTGAAGCACTCTTTGTTTTACACTTCTGGTGCTTTACACAGAAAGATCCACTCAATAATTATGTCAACATTTCTTGCAATAGTGACCATTAGAATCAAGAAAACAAAAGCAAAAATTTTCCACAAGCATTCAAACTTCTAAATTAATATTTTGACTATTTTTGTTCCCGATTCTACTCAGTTTTTTACATTCTTTCAAATTATCGTTTGATCACTGATGGAAGTTAGTAGAAAGTAAAATATAAAATTGCCTTGTTGTTTATGGAGACATTACATCAAGGTTTTAGAAGTACTGGCATGCCAAGCCAATCAGAGAACAGGTTACAAGCCTATCAAGTCTGGAAAAAAAAAGCCCAATAACTTTCCTTCTTCATAGTTAAAATATATAATTGCAATCTGTCTGTAGAATTAAGCAATTTCGGCAGAATGAGCAGCCTGACATTTGATTAAATCAGAACTGGTTCTCAAATGTATACGGCAACAAAGATGTGTTGGGTCTGGCTGGGATGGAGTTACTCCCCATAGCAGCTCCCACAGTGCTGTGCTTTGTATCTGTAGCTGGGATGGTGCTGATAACACACCCATGTTTTGACTACTGGTGAGCAGTGCTTGCACAGCATCAAAACTGTATCTCAAACACCACTCCAAAGGTCAGTGGGCTTGGGTGAGCAAGAGGTTGTGAAGAGGCATAGCTAAGGCAGCTGACCCAAACTGACCAAAGGGATATTTCATACCATATGACATCCTGCTCAGCAATAAAAGCTAAAAGAAATGAGAAGGGGAAGGACAGCATTCGTTATTAAGGTGTTTGTATTCTGAAGCAACTGCTATATGTACTAAGGCCCTGCTTCCCAAGAAGTGGCTGGATGTCACCCGCTGACTTTTCTTTGCTTCCACATGGCCTTTGCTTTTTTTTATTAATATGGTTTATATCTAAACCCATGAGTTTTTTCTCGCCCTGTCCTGCTAAGGAGAACTGGGAGAGTGACTTGGTGGCGCCTGACAGACAGAAAAGGTCAACCCACCACAAAAGGACAACATATTTTTACAATGAATTATAAGTTGCTATTCTAAGCTTTATTACAGTCATCATAAATGGCATAGGACTTCACACGCTTCCTACAGTTCTCTGAATCTTAAAGAGATATGATTTCCTCTGCAGCTTCCGATTGAAACAAAGGAGGTCTGGAGTGTAATTATAACTTGGGAGAAAAGCAAAGCCAATTCAAGTTTATGAAGAGTCTCAGCCAATAGCCACAAGATGGGAGAGCCTCTGAAGAAGGTCTGGCAGTTTTAGATGTCAGAACTGGGAGCTCTGGAAGGCTGGAGAGCTTAGAGCAGCTACGTAGGAGAAATGGCAGCATCAGGACAAGACACGCGTAGTAGTGCTGGAAGCTAGAGTTACTTCCTATGTATTCTATGGGAATTCTTATTACAGAGAAAACACATTGGTCACATTTCTACATTTCTAGCCCAAATGAGCCTGATGGCTGAAAGTGCAAGTTCCCATGCTGTCCTGATAAACTAAGAAACTGCTCTGTCACCAAGAGTGAAACATCCCTGAAAATGTCAATCATAGAGCTCTTCATGCAGCATTACAAAAATGCCTTGAGATAATCAGACCAATTGCAGCTTAGGGTATGTAGAATGGGTCCAAAGTCCTGGAGGCACAGGAAAGCATCCTTCTTTATGGAAAGGGCTCTGACCAACATGTACCACGAGGCTTCTCATATGCGATGTTCTGAAAAAGAGCAGTCGTGAAGTCTGAGAAGCCCCAAAGCTTGGGAGTGCTTCTCCCATGACAATCATCTTATCATAAAGCATATGCCTTGAATAAATTTGGGGCAATAAATTCTGAGCAGAGTTATGATCCATTTGGAATTGTAAGAATTCTCTGGGGAACAAATGAAGTGAGATAGTTGATCCATAGATAAATTGAAACCAAAAATCTTTAATAAAATTAACAAATTTGAGCCAATTTTCTAAATAAGCCAAGAATGAAAATATTTTTAAGCTATGGACTACCTATTTCAGGTCTTGTTGGAAAGAGCATCCACCAAAAGGGATAGTTCCATTCTTTCCTCATGAAAAATTGTATTTACTCGAGTTGAATTGAACTATCTGAAACACGACTTACTGTCTCTTGCTTTTTGAGTTAATCCGTTGATATCTGACAGAAATGAACCAGGCTACTGTGTGCATTATTTTTATTGCATTCCCCAGGAAAATAAGAAATGTGTTTTGATGTCCTATAGGGTAAAATCATAGAATGGTTTGAGTTGGAAGGGACCTTAAAGATCATCTACTTCCAACCTCCCTGCATAGGCAGGGACACCTTCTACTAGATCAGGTTGCTCAGAGCTCCATTCAGCCTGGCCTTAAACACTTCCAGGTATGGGGCTTCCAGAAATTCCCTGGGTAACCTGCTGCAGTGTCTCATCACCCTCACATTACAGAATTTCTTCCTGATGTCTAACCTAAATCTCCCCTTTTCCAATTTTAATCCATTACCTCTTGTCCTCTCACTACAAGCCTTTGTAAAAAGTCCCTCCCCAGCTTTCCTGTATCCTCCTTTAGGTACTGGAAGGCTGCTATGAGGTTCCCCCAGAGCCTTTTGTTCTCCAGACAAACAATTCCAACTCTCTCAGCTTGTCCTCACAGCAGAGGCGCTCCCCCTCTCTGATCATGTTTGTGCTGTTCTCTGTACTTTTCCCAGGAAATCCATGTCCTTGAGGCTCCAGAACTGGATACTGTACTCCAGGTGAGGTCTCACAAGAGCCAAGTAAAGGGGCAGAATCACTTTTCTTGTTCTGCTCGCCATGCTTCTTTTAATGCAGCTCAGGACACAATTGGCTCTCTGGGCTGCAAGTTCACATTGCCAGCTCATGTTGAGCTTCTCGTCCACCATGACTCACAAGTCCTTCTCCTCCTGACCGTTTTCAATCCATTCTCCACCCAGCCTATATTTGTGCTTGAGATTGCCCCAACCCAGGTGCAGAACCTTGCACTTGGCCTGGTTGATCTTCATGCAGTTTGCATGAGCCCACTTCTCAAGCCTGTCAAGGTCCCTCTGGATGGCATCCCTTCCCTCCAGCACGTCGACCTCACCACTCAGTTTAGTGTCATTGGATTAATCTATGCACACCAAATTAATATTGTGGTCACTATGCAGATTTGGGAGCAGGTTTGTGTAGATAGAATGGTATGCCCTCTGAAGAAAATATTGTAATCTAGTATTTGAAGATATGAAGGTGTATGCTTATATTTAGAAGTGAATATATACATTTTGATACATAGGTCTTATAAATTCATGGTCTTTTGATAAGTATAATGTCTTGGCTATGCATATAATTGCAAAATAAACTTTCCACATTTCTAGGTCTTTTATTAAGTGGATCATTTAAGTATGGCATATTAAGAAAAAAATAACATGTATCACTGCAACAAGTCATATTTTAGATTATAACCAGAGTACTGACCTGCCTTATGGTCTCCTTTGTTTTGCTTTGCAGATGAAGGCAAGTTACTCCTGCATGTTGCCTCTTCTCTTGCTGTTTTTGTTTTGCCTTGCTTGCAGACTCCTGCATACAGATGCTATTTTAGCACTATGTGTACATAGCAGTTGACAAAATGCAGTCTGGCTTTTAGCTGGGGAATTTAGCATAAATTTAGCCTCTCTATGTTGTTTTCTATGGGTTGAAGCTCATCAGGAGTCTCCAAGCTTTTTTTGTGAAACACATGCTGAACATGGAAAATGGGATTTACAGAGACCTGGCACAGGTTGCTGCAGTGGTCTAGTAACCCCACATCAGCTCCATATCAGGTATGTATCATTCTCTGTGATTCAGGAATAGGCCCTGCCCAAGAATTGCGCAGGATACTCATGAAGGACCTGTTCTATTACATGCTGGTTTACTAATTGATAAGGAAGGAGAATGAAAAGTTAGTACAGTTGTAAAAACACTTGTCATTCAGCAGAAGCCCAACTGTTATACAAAAATAATGGACAAAACAGAAGAATAAGTTGTTTTCTGTCCTAAAATAAGGCATCATTATGATAACAAAAATAATGGCAACAGCATAAACAGTCATAAATGTGTAACAGTTCCTATTTATTCAGAGAAAACTTACAGTTTCTGTAAAAATATGTGGTTTATGTGCTTTCAAAACTTCTAACTGCAGAAAGCTTGATTAATTATTTCCAGGGAAGAATGTAATTGCCTTTTCTATTTTATTACAAAGCCTGTAATTTATGTTACAGGAATTTATGTTTTATACAGAATACCTTTTCTTACCAAGGATTCTTCTTCCCATGGCAGAACTGGAAAGACAATTAGCAGACATAAAAACCAGAGGTAGAAAAGCAGTTGATGTTCCTTGCCATTGAACTGGCTGCTCTCCACAACAGAGTGTTCCAGACTTTCTGCAGAATGCTCCTAAGGGCTCTATACACTGATCTCTTACTGGGAGTGGCATAAAAGTGCCAGTGATTCAGTTCCTAAAATGCCCACACAGCAATGGGTTGGTCTTCCCGTTTCCTTTCCTGGTGTTAGTTATATGTGTTCCCTTTGTTCATTTTATCCTACAAACTCAAAACAATATAGATTCCACCCAGTATACTCAGACTTCTTCTATGTGTCTGTTACACTGTTTCTGAGCCAAACTAGACTTTTTAAATATTTCCTAGTAAATTAACATGTAATCATATAGCTCTTTTCTGAACGTTCTCTGCTTTGACAAAATCTTGCCAGTAATGTAGATGTAGGAGCTGAATAAGCTGTTTGAGTTTCTCTTTTCACTACAGCTGCATAGGAGAGGATTTCTGTGCTTTCTCTGCTTCTGTGATATGTACATGCACCATTATTATTAATCTTAGAATACCATTTCTAGTGGTTTATAGCTCCAGCTGCTATAAACCATAAATAGCTAGGCAATCCTTCCACAGTGAAGCAATGTTTAACCTTCTCAGATCTAGATCAGAGAAGGGGGAAAAAAAAAACCCAAACATGCAATGTGTTTTACAAAGTCATTTTCCCCATAAGTTATTCTTTCAACCACATGGTTTCTGTCTTTTTCCTATGTTGCTGATGTTAATTTGTGGTCCAGTGGCATCCACAGCGTGCTCATAATTTTGAAATGCAGAGACTGAAATAGGAACTGTCTGGGTCAGCGATTGGGTAATAAAAAATAGTGTAACTAATACTACGGTTCAGATCAAGCTTGGTGAAGTGTTAGTTTAGCCTGACCATATTTTTATTATTATTTTTTTTTTAATTGTAGAAAGGGCTGAAGCTACTGTGCTTTCCGACTTGCAAAGCAGAGATACCAACTGGAATTATGTCGCTGGAACTCTTCTGATGGTGTAAATGGCCAGCTGGTAGCTTGGTGGTTCCTATGGAGGCTTTTCCACTGGTCCACTGCCACTGCTAATGTGTCTTCTTTCTTGTTTTCACTGCTGTCAAAGAGGATATAGCAAAGCTCAGCAAAGCTACAAATTATCAGCATCCTCCATCTTCAATATAAGGAATAACCATTACAACTCAAAAAGCTGAGGACACTCAAGTAAGTGCTTAGATCTTTTATACATTGCAAGCAGAAAATGTAGTTGCCCTCTTCAGTTTGCAAATTAAGGTCCCTTGGTAATGCAGTTGCATTTGTCTCATTTTACATTGATGGCTGCTGAACAGAGCGTATTTTTCCTGCCAGCTTCCTTAATACAAGATGCAACATACTCTTAATGCAGATTTCTTTGACATGCTGCAGTATCTCTAAATCTCTCTCTGTAGGGATTTAAATATTCAGCAATAGAACTATTTGCTCAGTCCTGGCTTCTTACATGAAATTTAACCCCTGTCACTCCCTAAAACTCTGCAAATCCTAAACACATCAAGAATGAGAAGCAGAAAAGCTACTTAGTTGGAGGGTACATAATGATGTTTTTTCATTTATATATTTCTCCAGAATATAGGTTTTCATTTCAGAACTTGAAATTATCTTTCGTCGCATCTCAGTTAAATGGATATTGAATTCATGGAGATAAAATGTTATACTACTCCTCTGGCACCAATATTTTCTAATATAATTGAAATCTGAATTGTCTTTAGCATGAAGTCTAACTATCATGGTAGACAATTGCAATGATCTTACACATTCTTCATAAAGCAAATATGCTGAAATAGCCTTAGATAACTTAAAGTGATACATAGTTGACCTTATTAGACAGTTTCTTGAAGTGTGACAGCAGACTAATACTTTCATGTGAGCAATGCAGATTGTAAAGGTCAAGGAATGAAGATGACAACAACAAATCTGACTTTCAGCACTGCAAAGTGAAAGCCATTAATGGTAATGTATATTATTACAGCCAAGACATAATGTAGAGCTTGAAACTTTGCAATGCAATTTATTTGATTTATTTCAATTTATTCTTATTTTATTTGTGCACTTAAGAATGGGGTTTTGTTATATAATGGGGAAGCAGGAGAATATATTGTTCTCCACCCTGCCTTTGTCTAAAAGGCAGTTTACAATGTTTTCCCATGGTGTGAATCACTTTTGAAAATAAACAAACAAAAAGATATATCTTTTTTTTCTATGTTCAATGTATTTCTGTGTTGAGCATAGCTTGGCCTAACTTATTATGATACAAAAATCCTTATGGCCTGTCTATTAGAAGTCATAGATATAGAAGGAGCTGGCATTTTCTCAGAAACAGTTGGGGATGTTTTACAGTAGCTGTATCCTGAAGAGTAATGTTACTAGACAGATTTTTATTCAAAGATATAACTCAGTAGGCCTAGTTTACTGAGTGTCACCCTTTGAAGAAATTGTACCAATGTGCATCCAAAGGGCCCTGGCACACACCTTTTCTGATTTTCCTTGGGGAAGCTTCATGTCTTACAGCATCTCACAAGCTTCATCTTGCCTCCCTGACAAAGGTTACCAGTGGAGTAGCTGGGGCAGCAGGATGGTGCATGCATCTGTCAATCAGCTGTAAATCAGTTTTAAATCTGTCATTTTAATGAAAAGCTGCCATAACTTGTTGCATTTGAAATGAGCTGGGTTAGCAAAGATTAAGCAGTAGTATTTAAATGGGTTAAGATAAACTGCTTCATTGCCTCATTTTGCCGGAACAGATTAGGCAACCCTCACAGACACTGCCTTGCTGTCAGGGCAGGTAATATGTTCAGGACAAGGATGATGAAGGGCAGGTGGGAACAGACACCTGCTCCAGCAGCACAGGGAAGTTGTCTGTCCACAGCCATAGTGTCCTTGTCTCATAGCTCTGTGTACATTAATACAGTATCCACCCATTCCTGGATCATCTGACAGTGCAGATTTGAGTCACTTAACACCTAGGTGTGTAACCAGGTTTCAGATGGGCATTGCTGAATCAGCACGTGACAGTTGTTTTCACGTACAGGCAGCCTCCCATTGCAGATTCCATTGTCAGCTGTGATAAATTGATGAGCTGGTTTCTTTGCTGTGGGAAACTCTTCCTGCTGCATTGTGTGGGTGCTGGCGTGGGGTGTCTGTAGGGGATATAGTTTTCTGTCTCTGAAATCAGTCATTGTCTCATGTATAGCACCTAATATTGCCGTCAACATCTGGCTGCTGCAGTATACTATTTTCATCTCGGTGTCAGCAGCTGCATGAATCTATGCTTGACAGTGGTAGAGCAGCTGCTGGGCTAGAGCACCGGGGCAGGGCTCCTTGCTCTGGGTACATATTTCCCTCATCCTGTGATGGACCACACACAGCAGAGAAGGGCACTTGTGGAATTGGAGTTGCAACAGGCTGAACTTGTCACTTAGCAAGAAGTTCTTTCTTGCTAGAAATGGTGACTTTTGATGGTGGTGATGATCTTGATCTTAAGGTGGTATGGGAGGTAGTCAAAGTCAGAGTGACAGCCAGCACTGAGAGAAGCAGACATGCTGTGATTATTCAGAAGCTGGACAATCCCAAGTCCCTCTAAAGACAACACATAGTGTTCTCCAGACTTGCTTCTCATGCTTTCCCCAGATGCATGGGTACTGGCGTGCAGTTGTGTTTACATACTTTGTCCTCTCACCACAGCATTTTTTCTGATAGCACAGTTCATCATTAGGAACGGATGTCATGTTGCACCAGATAGCATAAATGCTTCATTGTAACCTGCAGTTGTTCTGGCCAGTTTTCTACAAAAATTCCACAGTTCTTTAGTGGAGTCTGTGTGTATCTGTCTCGAGAGTACTTACATTTGCTGACAACTGCACACGCAGGCTGCCAACAGCAGGATGTCAGCCCTATTCAGGTATGCATAGTTATTACATCACCTTTTCCACTTGGCACCTGAGTTACTCCTGATGCCCTTTTTCATGTATCCATTCACTGGGAGCTTCAATGATCTCCAGGATCAGTTCAGCTGCTGTCCAAGTTGATGTCTATGCTATATACATCCTTAGATGGTTTTCCTTTGTACCAGTTGTGACACTGTTATCAGCCTCCTTTTGAAGATCCTATTGTCTGGTCTCTCTTGGCAATACTCCATGGATGCCATTTCCTTCTAAGATAATTACAGTAATGTTTTGCTTGTTCAGTTGTCCCTCCCTCTCTCAGCACAACAGAAGCAATCTATGGAGGACCAAAAGATAATCCTTCCATTCTGAAAAGTGTCTGGAGTATGTTACTGTACCACTTCAGGCTAAAGAGCAGTTCCATTTTTTCAGCTTTTGAAGTATTAGCAGAAATCCCATCCACAATCAATGACTTTTGATGAAGTATTAGACACAGATGTAAGCTGCAAACTGTTCCAACTCACTTAATTTTACTGACTTTTTTCCTTATTTTTATTCAAGCAATTCTAATTAGGTTCTTCTGTGAGTGTGTGCACATGGCAGTGACAAGCTGGAGGGGTGAAAGGAGGTGAGAGGAAAGGGATGACATGGTTCTTTAGGTTGCTGTGAGTACAAGACATACTTTGTGGCACAGGCTAGTCAAAACCACTGGAGCAGAGCAGAGCACGAAGGCGTAGGTCCGCAGGCTGTGGTGAGTCTGGGGCATGGTTAGCAGTGTTAGCCTATCTCTTTGGCAGCATGCCCAGACTTTGGCTGTGTTCCCAGGGAAATTGAAAACCCATTAAAAAACACCCCCAAAACAGCAGCCAAAAAAAGTAAACAATAAAAAGCCCTGGAAGCAAGTTTCTTTGCTTGAGGGGTAATGCTGGGATTCATCCTGAGGGTATGGATTCAAAACCAGTTCTACTACAACAAGTTCTTTGCTGGGGGACCTTATCTCACCTTATCTGCCTCTATAGTCTGATCAGCCTCAGAACCATCTGCTTCCTCCAAGGCAACAAACTACCCTGGAATCCCAAATCCTATTGTATACCAGAACTATCTTTGTACCCTAATTCAAGATGCAGACATGTTTCATGGAAAATAAAGTAGTGATCACAGACCCTGTGGCTATGGGAGTAAAATAAATATGTCTGGGAATGTTCTAGGTAACAAGTGTTGGTAAACAGCCTTCACCTCCAGCAGAAGGCAGGCAAATGGTTTATTTGGAATTGTCAATGGGTAGTTTCAGCTGCTAAATTATGTCAGATAATTTGAAGGGATTGTGGTAGCTAGAATGTGCCAAAATTCTTCCAGGAAATATTCTAACCATTTACAACCACAGGAGGCCAAATTCACAAGCACATTTTAATTTCTTAGTATAAACAATCTAGGGAGTTCAGTATCTTCCTTATCTCCATTGTACCTCCATGTAGAGCCTTGTTCTTGATTCTCTGTCAGTCCAGCTTCCTTTAGTATCCATATGAATCCATTTATATACAAATTATACAAGAAAATGAATTATTCTGCATATTGACAAGCCAACTATTTCTGCGTATTGGACCTGTTTTACAGAGTGTCCCACCCTTCTGCCTGAGACCATTTTGGATGACAGTAGATTCACATAGACACTGTTGCCATTACACATGGCTTCAAATCCAACTGTCTTAGAGCCTGACTGTTACTAGGCCAGCACAAATGCAGTGTTGCTGTTGGGTTTGCTAGACGCTGAGGATGGGTCTTTGGGAAAAACCATTGACATCAGCAAAATCTGAGGAAAATGTCCAAAGTAGGGTCACTGAGGTTGCATTAACCTCTGCACATTTTGTCTGAAAAACTCCATCAGGTCTGTGTGGGGAATGGTGCTTGACTGTGCTTTCATTCAGGATGCTCTGTCCTTACCTAATTGTGTTATACAAGTAATGATCCAGTGAAGTAGAATACTGGCATGGAGCCTAATTGCAAAGCATTTAAAATTGTAAAATGTAGAAATAATATAATTTATTTTGCATTATTGGGAAGAACTTTTTCACTTTAAAGAGCTTTTATTGATTTGTAGAAGAAAGAGAGAAGAAAACTCATATACAGACAACTTCACATACATCTTCTGATCCTTTTACTATGCTGAGTAGCTCACAGAGTTCCACGGTTTTCAACAGGATCACTCACAGAGTGATACTCTCTTTTGTCTCAGTAAGGCTAGCAATACGGAAGAAGAAATTAATGTATCAAGAAATATATCTTTAAAATATGAAAAATATATTGCAGATTTTAAATAATTCTGTATAACTTGTATTATTACTTGGACATATTATTCAATAAGCTTACATGCCTTCTAATCTATTTATTTTGAAGGGTTTTCATGTCTCTGCATAGAAGTGAATTTCATTTTGCTGGAGCTGTCTGTTTGTTTGTAATTAAGTTTGTTCTTACTATTCAAAAGCAATTGCCATTCAAATCCAGTACTAGTTTTTCAGACTTGAGTCCTCTTGAGCACAGTCTTATTCTGGGGCCTTATTCCTTGGCTAGAAGTGGTGAAAGAGAACAACTAGCACGTCTGCCTTTTCTGTGTTTGAATGTTACAGTTACTGAGCTGGGCTCTGGAGGGAACTATTTTTAGCCCTCATCATCAGAAAGGAGACTGCTGTGGGTTGGAATGATTGAGAGAAGACAATAACAAATCTAATCCATAGGGATCCTGATGTAGGATGGGGAAACAGAATTCACATGGCCTACTGACAGTTCTTGTGGTGTAATTCAGTAGGAGGGATGTAACATCTAATCTATTTTAAAATAAACAATTAAACCCTAAGTCTAAGGAATTTTCAGAGTTACAGTAGTAAACTGTGCCTTTGCACTCCGAGGTGCTTTTGCTGGGAAGTCATAAATATGAGATATATAACTGCCAACTACCATAATTTAAAGTAATTTCCTGGTTGAGCAGTATTAATGGAAGAGGTACTGCAGTCATTTGCATTGTTGCAATACTAATGTTGGAGTTTAGTCATATTAAGGTTGAAAATGTCAATTGTCTTGCTTGTGGTAGCAATATTTTGAGCAAGTACTCTCTTTATAATGCTTAAAAACTGTCTAAACAGTAAATAAGTCTCAGCTTGTTATGACTCAGCTCATAAGAGACAGAATATTTTAATACAATGAAAGAATGCTGATGCCTATTTTCCAAATTTCTCCAGTAATGATTTTAATAGCACTAGACCAGAGTGTCTCTGATTGCTACTTGTCATCAACCCATCTGGCAAAAAAAACCCAAAAACTGGCTGGGATTTTCATTGGGATTTGTGTGAGGCACACAACTCCCTTTTATCTTGTGCTGATGGGGTCCATTTCTATTGAATGAGAACTGAGTCACTCCTCTATAACCATACTCTTGCTATGAGCTCAATGGGGGCAGATGCCCTTGCCAGATTAGACACCAAAACCAGACTTTTCTTTTTTAAAACTATTATCTTTGCTAATTTCATATGTCCATGAAATATACTAAAAAACAGCCACTGGATTATTCACCATTTACTGCCTTGGTAATGTTTTTCCCCTGTGAAAAGGCAAGTCTTACTGTAACTAGTGTCTTAGTGGGAAAAACTTCGTATGTGTAGACAAATTAGCACTAAAGAAGTGAAGAACTAAGAAATATGTATCTTATTTGATACAGTCTTTGCCATTGGAATTCCATTCTGATATGAGATAAAACTATTATTTTAGTTTAGGCCAATAATGATAGGGCACACAGGTATGCAGCACCTGCCTGAGAAGCACAAGAGCAAGCCTGTCTGTTATGCTAAGCTGTATAAAGAGGCAGTTGTAGCCTTCCCTGCCATGCCCCCTATTTAAAACACCTAATTCATTGTAAATTCAAGTACTTGGTTTTGTAGCCCAAAAGTGTTATTATCTGCCGTCAAAGTACAGGTGGAAAAGTACCCTGTCTTCCTACCTCTGCTTTTATCTCCCTAAATATTAGACTTCCATACATATACCTCATTCTGTCTTTGGAAACTTGGGTAAACACTTACTGCACGTTGTTGAGTCCATCAGGTCTGGGGCTTGTCAGAGGAAGGGCTGGAGCAAGAGAAAGGGCTCCAAAATTCAGTCCAGAATTCTCCAGTTTCCTCTTTCTTTTTACTGATCATGCCCTCTGAACACCTAACACTTGATGGAAACAGAGCAAAATGAGAATCTTGGAAATTTGGCTGATGTCTGTCACTTTGCTTTGAACTGAGTGTTCTATCGAAGAACTGACAGAAAACCCTCAGTGAACATGCTGCCAGACTTAGTTTTATTGCCATCCAAGTGCATACTCAGAAAAGCTTTAAGCTGGAGTTGTAGTAATTAATGGCCTGCAATGTGGTCCCTACTGAAGATAAAGTGATTTTTGAAGCAAACTGGCTGTGATAGTCTGAGCATGTTGCAGTTACCCTCCTGTGATCACGATGAAGAAAGGCTTAAGAGAGCCTGTAGTGGCTGACCATACAATAAGGAATGTTATTTTAACAAAATCTGCCTGTGGCAAATCTAGAGAGACCCTGTTTTCCTTTATAAATCCTCTAATTATGGCTAGGTAAGCAAGTGTCGCCTGTCAAGACAGTGGGCATGAATGATCTCCTTATCAGAACATAGACTGTGATTCTTATGAACGGTTTGTAGTGAACAACCCCTAGAAGCTCCATCTCCAAAATAAAACTTAAAATATTACATACTGCCAGGGATTAGATCAAGGCCTCTTAAGTACTAGAGAAAGATGGTTAGGGCATACCAGCTTCTGTAGCCTTTGACCCCAGGTGTGCAGCAGTACAGACACACAGGAGTAAGATGCTAGTAGCGGAGCACCTGGCACCCTTTATCACCCGTCACAAACTTCCAAGTAAAAACTAACTCAGTCTTGACCAAAGATTCCAGGGAGAAATTCAAGTAATGCATAGAGTATGCATAGAAAATGTCTAATGTGTTTTGTCGCTTGTTTCATTTTTGGAATGACTCTTGCCTGCAGCATGACCTTAAAGTCCTTTGTGACTAAGGATTGTAAAATTTAGTAATTGTCAGTAGAGCAATTAAAATAAAAGGAAAGAAATTATTGTTCAAATATTTATGAAAGGCTTTTTTTTTTTTTTTTTTTTTCTTAGTATGCAGCTGTAAGAATGTGACTCCTATGCAGAAAAGTAAGTCTAGTAATGCTTCTGAAACAGGGAAGGGAGAAAGTGAAACAATGTTGGTGTTCAGCTCATTGTCAGAGGCCACTTGCCACATTTCTATCAAGGTGCCTATGTTTTTCATGGAATCTCTTTATCAGAGCTTTATGAAATATGGCCTAGCTTCTATTCCAGATTTAAATGGATTTAGTTAGGGTGGCAGTGCCTGTATGAAATAAATGTTGACAAAACCACCATAAATTCCATATAGACTTTTGTTTATCTTCTGTAATTTCCATTGCAATGTAGTTTTCATTATGACAAAAGCTGTTATTTACCTAGGATCTTAAGCTGGCCCACAAGCTCAAGCATGGATACTCATATGTAAGATAGCATGTGATCCTGACACAAGTTATCACAGCATATGGTGAGGTACAGGAACTACAATTTTGGCAAAGATAATTTTTTTCCACCTCAGAGACCAGGTCTCTGTCAGAATTCAGTTATTTGTTGTGCATTAAGCTTGATTACAACTCAGACAATCATATTTTAATAGAATGCAACAAACAAAAAGTTCAGAGAAAGCTTATAGGGACACTTATCAACAGAGACAGGAGGTCTGTATGGGCTGCCTCCATGAAACACATAATATGCTTCTTTAAATACTTGTGGAATATGAAAACCCTGGGTTCTCATCTAGTCCCTGTGAACATCCCCAGGCTGTAACCACTTCAACCAGCCTTGTCCCAACCCCCACTCAGGCACCTACTACCTGTAGGGGCTGTGGGACAGCGTCTGTGGACTAGGGCATGGCCTCCCTTGGGTCACACACAGCTCCTGTCTTGTTCCATGTGGAGCAGAGTCGCTCATTCAGTCTTGAGCTCTAGTCCATTTGCAGAAGATATTTCAAATGTCTTGTGGAATCTTCATTGTCAAAATAAAACATTAGTCAGGAAATTCAAAGGAAGCTGTCTGTGAAACCCATATGATTATTGAAGACAGCCTGATCAGGGTATTTTCTTGCTCTCCCTTAGAATCATTGCTCTTATCTCTTAGAATCATCATTCTGTCACTCTTAGTGTAGAATGTGTCCCTAACTACAGTTTTGGCAGAAATCGTTTTTTTCTCCTTCGCATGTTCTTTTCAATCTGAAATTGCTTGCAGATGTAGCACTTTGAAACTGGAACAGTTACTAACCCTGTGTAGCGGTTTAATCAGCCATAGTCAAGCTGTCTGTTCCACTCATCTGCCATAAAATCCACACAGATAATAAAATATATAAAGATTTTAATCCCATACAGTGTAATATCTAATACCTACAGTTTAAACAGTTTGGCAAGATAATTTGGACTGTTGAAGGTGATTTGATGTTCATGTGCATTAGTTGCGATGTTGCCAGCCTCTAACTGGTGAGCTCCAGTGAGAAACTGGAAAAGTAATATTTGTAAATCTTCCAGCTACAAGACAAAATTAATTCTCCTCAAAACTGGAGTCTGTTCCCTTTTGTTTGACAGCACAGCAGGTGTATGACTGACCAAAAACCGTTCTTCCAAAAAGATACAATTTTATGATCATTTCACATCTTGATTTATAACTGGAAAAAACCTGTCTTGTTTTTATTCAGCATTATTAGTCACTGGTATTTCCTTCAGTAATGATGCACCTTGTGCTTTCTGCTATAAAAACATTTGAAATTAATATAGCAGGAAATGTGATTAGGCAAAAGGCTACTTACAGTGCATCATATATAACATTAATTAGTGCACATACTAGCTTGCAGTTTTCAAATCTGTCCATTGGCTTTATACAACACCTACCCTAACATGCTTCTAGGACATAAGAAGCCTCATTTTAAAAAATATCTAAGAATAATTTCTAACTCCATTTTATAAATGAAGTAATTTATATAACTATAAACTATATATATATATTTATATAACTATAAACTATATATATATAACTATAAACTATATTTATATACCTCCTGGTAGACAGGAGGATGACCATGAGCCAGCAATGTGCCCTTGTGGCCAAGAAGGCCAATGGCATCCTGGGGTGCATTAGAAAGGGTGTGGTTAGTAGGTCAAGAGAGGTTCTCCTCCCCCTCTATTCTGCATTGGTGAGGCCACATCTGGAGTATTGTGTCCAGTTCTGGGCCCCTCAGTTCAAGAAGGACAGGGAACTGCTTGAAAGAGTCCAGCGCAGAGCTACGAAGATGATTAGGGGAGTGGAACATCTCCCTTATGAGGAAAGGCTGAGGGAGCTGGGTCTCTTTAGCTTGGAGAAAAGGAGACTGAGGGGTGACCTCATCAATGTTTACAAATATGTAAGGGGTGAGTGTCAGGGGGACGGAGTTAGGCTTTTCTCGGTGATGACCAGTGATAGGACAAGGGGTAATGGGTGTAAATTGGAGCATAGGAGGTTCAAGGTGAATATCCGAAAAAATTTTTTTACTGTGAGAGTGACAGAGCACTGGAACAGACTGCCCAGGGAGGTTGTGGAGTCTCCTTCACTGGAGACATTCAAAACCCACCTGGATGAGTTCCTGTGTGATGTACTCTAGGTGACCCTGCTCTGGCAGGGGGGTTGGACCAGATGATCTCTCGAGGTCCCTTCCAGCCCCTAAGATTCTATGATTCTATGATTCTATGATTCTATAAAACCAAATAGGTAACACATAACTGTCTGCTTTTAATCTTCGCAACAGCACCTTACAAATATTAGCTATCAAATCCCTATAGCATCTCTATATAGCAGATAAGTATGACCATTTCAATTTTGCTCATCAAGAAACAGCTAAACAGACAGAAAATCT